>NW_024609730.1:90000-102500 GCF_018296145.1 Oncorhynchus tshawytscha
TAGATCAATACCACTTAATCAGCCCCATAAAAACAGACTATTTACAGAATGACATGAGAGAACAGGAGAAAGGGAAAAGAGAGGGAGAGAGAGAAGACAAGGGAGAGAGGGAGAGAGACAGACAGGGAGAGAGAGACACAGAGAGAGAGAAAGACACAGGGAAGGACACACAGAAAAGAGAGAGACAGGGAAGAGGGAGAGGGAGGGAGAGAGAGAGAGACAACAAGAGAGGGAGAGAGAGAGAGAGAGACAGAGAGACAGAGACACAGAGAGAGAGAGAGACACAGACAAGAGAACTCTAGAGAGAGAGAAGGAGACACAGACAGAGAGAGACACAGAGGGACAGGGAGGGAGAGTATAGAGACACAGACACAGACAGAGAGAGACACAGTTTTATAGAGATAAAGAGAGACAGACTGCAGCCTGAGATTTCCAGGTGGGCTCCAGAGACAATTTTGATAGCAGCAGATGGGCTGCAGAGGCTGCTGGAGGGGAGGGACAGAGAGTAGAGAGAATTAGAGAGATGTAAGGGGGAATTTATGTTCTAGAGAGATAGACTGTTTAGAGGGATCTTCACTGGGATCTGAGAGAGAGATAATGAAATCAACTGGTTTTTTAGAAGAGAGAGAGATAGAGTTTAAAGGGATCTTCACTGGGAGAACAGAGATAGAGTGAAAGAGAGAGAGAGAGAGAGAGAGATTTTTAAAAATAGTGTGTAGCCTTTAAGACAAGCTTCTGGAGTTGGAGCTTCTCGAGGGATTAACAGAATGGATCGGAGGAAGACAGAAAGGGAGGGGGGGAGGATGGAGAGAGGTTGAGAGGTTAGTCTGTGTGGATCTCTGTAGGGAAACAGTTTCTCTTCTCTTTCCCTCCTCCTTTCCTCCTTCTGCCTTTTAGGAGTCATAGAACATTCTCCACTGACCTCTGACCTTTATCGAACATGGTTAATCTAGTGTGTGTGTGTAATGTACAGTAACTACCTTGATTTAATGTAGTTTGTGTCAATGCCTAAACTTAACCTTAAACACTTCAAAATTTGACGTTTGGAACAACTTTAAAATTTGAACGTTTGGAACAACTTCAAAATTTGACGTTTGAGAAACATGAATGTCTAATTCTGACTTGACTCTTTGAGCGTTTGTTGAGCGTTACCTCTACCTACATCCCTTAAACACACACACATAAACAAGCACAGGCATGTGCACAGGCATGGACGCACAGGCATGGACGCACAGGCATGGACTTATATACTGTACAGGCATGGACACACAGGCATGGACCCACAGGCATGGACACACAGGCATGGACGCACAGGCATGGACCCACAGGCATAAAAAAGACTCACACACGCATACGCAGACACACACACACAAACACACAGGTGCACACATACAGGAATGCAGGTATGCGCTTGTATGCACACATGCACACCCACACCACCTCTAGCACTCTCTGTATTCATACTGACTCTGACTTAGACAGAAGGGAGGGAGGGGTCAATGGGTGATTACATATGCTTGTGCTTGCCTGTTTCTGTGTGTGTGTGTGTGTGTGTGTGTGTGTGTGTGTGTGTGTGTGTGTGTGTGTGTGTGTGTGTGTGTGTGTGTGTGTGTGTGTGTGTGTGTGTGTGTGTGAATCTGTGTGTGTGTGTGAATCTGTGTGGTGTGTGTGTGAATGTGTGTGTGTGTGTGTGTGTGTGTGTGTGTGTGTGTGTGTGTGTGTGTGTGTGTGTGTGTGTGAATCTGTGTGTGTGTGTGTGTGTGTGTGTGTGTGTGTGTGTGTGTGTGTGTGTGTGTGTGTGTGTGTGTGTGTGTGTGTGTGTGTGTGTGTGTGTGTGTGTGTGTGTGTGTGTGTGTGTGTGTGTGTGTGTGTGTGTGTGTGTGTGTGTGTGTGTGTGTGTGTGTGTGTGTGTGTGTGTGTGTGTGTGTGTGTGTGTGTGTGTGTGTGTGTGTGTGTGTGTGTGTGTGTGCTGGCCTTGGCAGAAGAATAGATGAATGTGTGTGCTCAACTCTGAAGCACATATAATATTCTGGAGTCTGTTATAGTGGATGAACTCCACTCTTCACTCCAGCTCTTACCCGCAGCACATGAACTGCAGATTTTACACACACGCACACACACACACACACATACACATACACATACACACACACACACACACACACACACACACACACACACACACACACACACACACACACACACACACACACACTAACAAACACACACACCAACACACACTAACCAACACACACCAACACACACAGTCACAAACACACAGACACACACCAACACACAAACACACTGACATCAACACACACACACACACAGCTCTGAATGAGAGTTTGATTGTGTCTGAGTAGCCTTGCCCTTGTGCTATCCTCCTTAATTACAATCTGCAAGTCAGTTTATGTGACCTGGCGAACGGACCTGCTTGGCAACGCATGGAGAGGTAGAGGATGGATAGAATTAAAAGGAGGGACAGAAGGAGGGGAGGGGGAGAAAGAGAGGGAGAGAAAGGGGGTGGGGAGATGGTTTGGGAAGAGGAAGTGTGTAGAGGGGAGCAAAGACAGACAAAGAAGGGTGGAGAGGCGGGAAAGGGAGACAGAAAGTAGAGGAAAGAGAGAGAGAGAGAGAGAGAGAGAGAGAGCACCTCTGTTTCTGCTGATTTAGGTCTGTCACAGATTTATGGCTTTGCCAAACACACACAAACACACACGCACACACAAACACACACGCACACACATGCACACACACACACACATCCCCTACACACACAGCACTTAAACAGTGTTTTCTGATTAGAAAATAGTATTTGTTGAGCACTAGCCTATTCACTTCATCAGCCATAATGTGCAGTCATTTGTTGGAACCACCACAGTCAATGGTATCCAGAATTCGCTATTACCCATTCAGTGAATTCTCCCTCTCTTTATCCTGGGCTGAATTAACTACTGAGTGATTAGCAGAAGGAGGGAGTTGGGATTTCTCAGCCAGAAAGAGGTGGCAGCTTTGTCTGTTAAAAAGTCTCTTAAATACAGGGTGTGTAGTTATTTATTTCCACTGTGTGTGTGTGTATGTGTGTGTGTGTATGTGTGTGTGTGTGTGTGTGTGTGTGTGTGTGTGTGTGTGTGTGTATGCGTGCGTGCGTGCGTGTGTGTGTTATCTACTCCACTGCCTACCTTCTTATCTTTATACAGCCTTTCTCCTTTCAGAATGCTCCTGTCTGCATAAACAGGCATGAATACACACACACACACGCAAAGGACAACTAGGTCTGATAGACAGAGACCCACACATGACATAAATAAACTGACACCACAGAAACAGATGATTATCCTAGTTCTGTGTTTACACCACATCCCCATTCACAGTTACAACTCCATCTCCATTCACAGTTACCAACACATTATACCTCCATCCCCATTCACAGTTACACCAGCACATTATACCTGCTCCATCCCATTCACAGTTACAACAGCACATTATAGCTCCATCCCCATTCACAGTTAAACAACACATTATACCTGCTCCACCAGCACATTATACCTGCTCCATCCCCATTCACAGTGACAACAACACATTATACCTGCTACATCTCCATCCACAGTTACAACAACACATTATACCTGCTCCATCTCTAATCACAGTCAGTTACAACAACACATTAAACCAGTCAGTACAGTTACAACAACACATTAAACCAGTCAATACAGTTACAACAACACATTATACCTGCTCCATCTCCATTCACAGTGACAACAACACATTAAACCAGTCAGTACAGTTACAACAACACATTAAACCAGTCAGTACAGTTACAACAACACATTATACCAGTCAGTACAGTTACAACAACACATTGTACCAGCTCCATCTCTAATCACAGTCAGTTACAACAACACATTAAACCAGTCAGTACAGTTACAACAACACATTATACCAGTCAGTACAGTTACAACAACACATTAAACCAGTCAGTACAGTTACAACAACACATTAAACCAGTCAGTACAGTTACAACAACACATTAAACCAGTCAGTACAGTTACAACAACACATTATACCAGTCAGTACAGTTACAACAACACATTAAACCAGTCAGTACAGTTACAACAACACATTAAACCAGTCAGTACAGTTACAACAACACATTATACCAGTCAGTACAGTGACAACAACACATTGTACCAGCTCCATCTCTAATCACAGTCAGTTACAACAACACATTATACCAGTCAGTACAGTTACAACAACACATTAAACCAGTCAGTACATTTAAACTTAACAAAGGACATATTGGCAAAATACAGAAACACTAAGACTGTGTCTAGCTTGGTTTAATTGAGGGCTGTGATAGACAGGAGAAATAGATGGTTTAATTGAGGGCTGATAGACAGGAGAAATAGATGGTTTAATTGAGGGCTGTGATAGACAGGAGAAATAGATGGATGGTTTAATTGAGGGCTGTGATAGACAGGAGAAATAGATGGTTTAATTGAGGGCTGTGATAGACAGGAGAAATAGATGGCTTAATTGAGGGCTGTGATAGACAGGAGAAATAGATGGCTTAATTGAGGGCTGTGATAGACAGGAGAAATAGATGGTTTAATTGAGGGCTGTGATAGACAGGAGAAATAGATGGTTTAATTGAGGGCTGTGATAGACAGGAGAAATAGATGGTTTAATTGAGGGCTGTGATAGAGCAGGAGAAATAGATGGTTTAATTGAGGGCTGTGATAGACAGGAGAAATAGATGGTTTAATTGAGGGCTGTGATAGACAGGAGAAATAGATGGTTTAATTGAGGGCTGTGATAGACAGGAGAAATAGATGGTTTAATTGAGGGCTGTGATAGACAGGAGAAATAGATGGTTTAATTGAGGGCTGTGATAGACAGGAGAAATAGATGGTTTTATTGCAAAGCATGTCTGTGTCAGTGTGTGTGTTTCTTTGTGTGTGTATGTTTCTTTGTGTGTGTGTGTTTTTTTTGTGTGTGTGTGTGTGTGTGTGTGCGTGCGTGCGTGTGTATCCAGAGACTTGACAGTATGTTATCTCAGGCCTACAGACAGACAGTCAGACCAGTGCCAACCCTCTGAGAGGTCCCTGTAGCACGCTCTGAAATGCCACTGAATGAACCATGTGTGTGTGTGTGTGTGTGTGTGTGTTGTGCACCAATGTGCCGAATGCTAGGATGTATACGCAGCTGTGTCTGTGTGTGCTCATACATCCAATGTATGTGTATATGCTAATGCCAGTTTGTGAGCCAGTATAAGTAGTGTGTGTGTGTGTGTGTGTGTGTGTGTGTGTGTGTGTGTGTGTGTGTGTGTGTGTGTGTGTGTGTGTGTGTGTGTGTGTGTGTGTGTGTGTGTGTGTGTGTGTGTGTGTGTGTGTGTGTGTGTCAGCACTGTAAGTGTTTTCTGTCACAGTCCACACTGCCCATGTTGCCATCTCCTATTGTTGGCTACATGCCTCCATCCAACCATCTGCACACAGACATACCCCTGTCATCCTGCCCTGTGGGGAGAGAGAGAGAGTGAGAGCTAGAGAGAGAGAGAGAGAGTGAGAGCTAGAGAGAGAGAGAGAGAGGAGAGAAAGACAGAGAAAGACAGAGAAAGACAGCGAAGAGAGATAAAGTGTGTGTGAGAGAGAGAAAGAGAGAGAGAGAGAGAGACAGACAGACAGACAGACAGACAGACAGACAGACAGACAGACAGACAGACAGACAGACAGACAGACAGACAGACAGACAGACAGACAGACAGACAGACAGACAGACAGACAGACAGACAGACAGACAGACAGACAGACAGACAGAGAAGAGAGAAAAGTGTGTGAGAGAGAGAGAGAGAGCCAGACAGAGAAGAGAGATAAAGTGTGTGAGAGAGAGAGTGAGAAAAGGGAAAATAAATGGAGCATAATTGACCATAATAGCCAATCACACTGAGTTATTATATAGACAAGGACAAAGACCAGCAGTACCAATCAGCTATTTCAAACCATTCTTCTCATCCAACTTTGCAGAAAGCCTTTTCAAAATTACAGTTCAGAAACATTCTTTCTTTCTCTTCTACGATTCACTTCTATAATTATAGAAGAAAACAAACAGCTCTTTCACCCATCAATCAACACAATATAAATAAATGAACCTTGGCGCCTGTGAATTGTTCCAGTCCATCTCAGCATGTAGCCCCCTGTTCAAAATGCAAAGAGCTCTCAACAGTCGACTCAAAACATGTCATTTGGTGGAGGAAGAAAAAAAAATGTCAACACAAAATCTCTTTGCTTGTTTCTGAGTCATTTCTGACATACTGTTACCCACACATAAAACATACCTGAACATCTTCTGTGTCTATGTCCCAAATGGCACAATATCTCATGAAATATGCGCCCTGGTCAAAAGTAGTGCACTATGGGCCCTGGTCAAAAGTAGTGCACTATGGGCCCTGGTCAAAAGTAGTGCACTATGGGCCCTGGTCTAAAGTAGTGCACTATGGGCCCTGGTCAAAAGTAGTGCACTATGGGCCCTGGTCTAAAGTAGTGCACTATGGGCCCTGGTCAAAAGTAGTGCACTATGGGCCCTGGTTTAAAGTAGTGCACTATGGGCCCTGGTCAAAAGTAGTGCACTATGGGCCCTGGTCTAAAGTAGTGCACTATGGGCCCTGGTCTAAAGTAGTGCACTATGGGCCCTGGGGCACTATGGGCCCTGGTCAAAAGTAGTGCACTATGGGCCCTGGTCTAAAGTAGTGCACTATGGGCCCTGGTTTAAAGTAGTGCACATGGGCCCTGGTAGTGCACTATGTAGGGAATAATATTCCACGCAGACCAAGTCAAACAGGCGACTGCATCCATGTAAACATCAGAGACGACACATACTGCAACGTTTCCTTCTCTTGGCTCCACTAGCCGTGTATAGCCTAGCGTAGCACAACGCCGCGGGCTAAGCTAATTGCATGGTTTTGTATTGATTGCCTTAGCAGGCTAAATTGTCTGTAATTAGCTTCTCTCTCCATCCCAAATGGGCCCGTATTCCCTTTATAGAGCACTACTGTTGACCAGGGCCCATATGGTTATGTATAGGGAATAAGGTTCCGTTTGGAACGCAGCCTCTACCCTCCTCCTAGCTGGCAGACTGGAACCCGGAGACCAGGTGTTGCTTTAACTAGCAGTTGCAGTAAAACGGTGCCATCGTGTCAAAGGTTCCTGATCTATTTTGGAGCACAGCGGTGTTTATTGTGTCAGATGATGGTGATGCTGAAATCAAAGCTTCCTGCCATGAGGGATCCACAATGACAACACTACTGCACCTGTAGTGGTATGACTACACCGTCAATAGGACGATGTTCACTGGCAGGTAATCACTGGAGAAGTCTGGAGGAGAACATGTGTTGAGATTGTCTAAAAGGCACTGGCAGGTAATCACTGGATAGATGGATGATGGTGTTAAATACAGAAGTGTCTGAACTCCTGAAACAGTAAGAAGAATGACACCAACAGCTTTATGTGGATGATGGTGTTAAACTACAGATAAATCTACAACAGCTATAGATGGATGATGGTGTTAACATACAGATATAGATGGATGATGGTGTTAACCTACAGAGAACTCTACTACAGCTATAGATGGATGATGGTGTTACCCTACAGATAACTCTACTACAGCTTTAGATGGATGATGGTGTTAACCTACAGATGTAGATGGATGATGGTGTTAACCTACAGATATAGATGGATGATGGTGTTAACCTACAGAGAACTCTACTACAGCTATAGATGGATGATGGTGTTACCCTACAGAGAACTCTACTATAGCTATAGATGGATGATGGTGTTAACCTACAGATATAGATGGATGATGGTGTTAACCTACAGAGAACTCTACTACAGCTATAGGTGGATGATGGTGTTAACCTACAGATATAGATGGATGATGGTGTTAACCTACAGAGAACTCTACTACAGCTATAGATGGATGATGGTGTTAACCTACGGAGAACTCTACTACAACTATAGATGGACGATGGTGTTAACATACAGATATAGATGGATGATGGTGTTGTCATACAGAGAACTCTACTACAGATATAGATGGATGATGGTGTTAAAATACAGATAACTCTACTACAGATACAAATGGATGATGGTGTTAACCTACAGTTATAGATGGATGATGGTATTAACATACAGAGAACTCTACTACAGCTATAGATGGATGATGGTGTTAACCTACGGAGAACTCTACTACAACTATAGATGGATGATGGTGTTAACATACAGAGAACTCTACTACAGATATAGATGGATGATGGTGTTAACCTACAGTTATAGATGGATGATGGTGTTAACCTACAGAGAACTCTACTACAACTATATATGGATGATGGTGTTAACATATAGAGAACTCTACTACAGCTATAGATGGATGATGGTGTTAACCTACAGAGAACTCTACTACAGATATAGATGGATGATGGTGTTAACCTACAGAAAACTCTACTACAACTATAGATGGATGATGGTGTTAACATACAGAGAACTCTACTAGCTCTATAGATGGATGATGGTGTTAACCTACAGCTATAGATGGATGATGGTGTTAACATACAGAGAACTCTACTACAGATATAGATGGATGATGGTGTTAACATACAGATAACTCTACTACAGATATAGATGGATGATTGTGTTAACCTACAGTTATAGATGGATGATGGTGTTAACCTACAGAGAACTCTACTACAACTATAGATGGATGATGGTGTTAACATATAGAGAACTCTACTACAGCCATAGCTGGATGATGGTGTTAACCTACAGAGAACTCTACTACAACTATAGATGGATGATGGTGTTAACATACAGATAACTCTACTACAGATATAGATGGATGATGGTGTTAACCTACAGTTATAGATGGATGATGGTGTTAACCTACAGTTATAGATGGATGATGGTGTTAACATACAGAGAACTCTACTACAACTATAGATGGATGATGGTGTTAACCTACAGATATAGATGGATGATGGTGTTGTCATACAGATAACTCTACTACAACTATAGATGGATGATGGTGTTAACCTACAGTTATAGATGGATGATGGTGTTAACATACAGAGAACTCTACTACAACTATAGATGGATGATCGTGTTAACATATAGAGATTTCTACTACAGCTATAGATGGATGATGGTGTTAACCTACAGAGAACTCTACTACAACTATAGATGGATGATGGTGTTAACATATAGAGAACTCTACTACAACTATAGATGGATGATGGTGTTAACATACAGAGAACTCTACTACAGATATAGATGGATGATGGTGTTAACATACAGATAACTCTACTACAGATATAGATGGATGATGGTGTTAACCTACAGTTATATATGGATGATGGTGTTAACCTACATTGAACTCTACTACAACTATAGATGGATGATGGTGTTAACATATAGAGAACTCTACTACAACTATAGATGGATGATGGTGTTAACCTACAGAGAACTCTACTACAACTATAGATGGATGATGGTGTTAACCTACAGAGAACTCTACTACAACTATAGATGGATTATGGTGTTAACCTACAGAGAACTCTACTACAACTATAGCTGGATGATGGTGTTAACATACAGATAACTCTACTACAGATATAAATGGATGATGGTGTTAACCTACAGTTATAGATGGATGATGGTGTTAACCTACAGAGAACTCTACTACAACTATAGATGGATGATGGTGTTAACATACAGACAACTCTACTACAGATATAGATGGATGATGGTGTTAACCTACAGCTATAGATGGATGATGGTGTTAACATACAGAGAACTCTACGACAGATATAGATGGATGATGGTGTTAACATACAGATAACTCTACTACAGATATAGATGGATGATGGTGTTAACCAACAGTTATAGATGGATGATGGTGTTAACCTACAGAGAACTCTACTACAACTATAGATGGATGATGGTGTTAACCTACAGAGAACTCTACTACAACTATAGATGGATGATGGTGTTAACATAAAGATAACTCTACTACAGATATAGATGGATGATGGTGTTAACCTACAGTTATAGATGGATGATGGTGTTAACATACAGAGAACTCTACTACAACTATAGATGGATGATCGTGTAAACATATAGAGATTTCTACTACAGCTATAGATGGATGATGGTGTTAACCTACAGAGAACTCTACTACAACTATAGATGGATGATCGTGTTAACATATAGAGATTTCTACTACAGCTATAGATGGATGATGGTGTTAACCTACAGAGAACTCTACTACAACTATAGATGGATGATGGTGTTAACATATAGAGAACTCTACTACATCTATAGCTGGATGATGGTGTTAACATACAGATAACTCTACTACAGATATAAATTGATGATGGTGTTAACCTACAGTTATAGATGGATGATGGTGATAACCTACAGAGAACTCTACTACAACTATAGATGGATGATGGTGTTAACATACAGACAACTCTACTACAGATATAGATGGATGATGGTGTTAACCTACAGCTATAGATGGATGATGGTGTTAACATACAGAGAACTCTACTACAGATATAGATGGATGATGGTGTTAACATACAGACAACTCTACTACAGATATAGATGGATGATGGTGTTAACCTACAGAGAACTCTACTACAACTATATATGGATGATGGTGTTAACCTACAGAGAACTCTACTACAACTATAGATGGATGATGGTGTTAACATAAAGATAACTCTACTACAGATATAGATGGATGATGGTGTTAACCTACAGTTATAGATGGATGATGGTGTTAACATACAGAGAACTCTACTACAACTATAGATGGATGATCGTGTAAACATATAGAGATTTCTACTACAGCTATAGATGGATGATGGTGTTAACCTACAGAGAACTCTACTACAACTATAGATGGATGATGGTGTTAACCTACAGAGAACTCTACTACAACTATAGATGGATGATGGTGTTAACATATAGAGAACTCTACTACAACTATAGCTGGATGATGGTGTTAACATACAGATAACTCTAATACAGATATAAATGGATGATGGTGTTAACCTACAGTTATAGATGGATGATGGTGTTAACCTACAGAGAACTCTACTACAACTATAGATGGATGATGGTGTTAACATACAGACAACTCTACTACAGATATAGATGGATGATGGTGTTAACCTACAGCTATAGATGGATGATGGTGTTAACATACAGAGAACTCTACTACAGATATAGATGGATGATGGTGTTAACATACAGATAACTCTACTACAGATATAGATGGATGATGGTGTTAACCTACAGTTATAGATGGATGATGGTGTTAACCTACAGAGAACTCTACTACAGATATGGATGGATGATGGTGTTAACATACAGACAACTCTACTACAGATATAGATGGATGATGGTGTTAACCTACAGAGAACTCTACTACAACTATATATGGATGATGGTGTTAACCTACAGAGAACTCTACTACAACTATAGATGGATGATGGTGTTAACATACAGAGAACTCTACTACAGATATAGATGGATGATGGTGTTAACCTACAGCTATAGATGGATGATGGTGTTAACCTACAGATAACTCTACTACAACTATAGATGGATGATGGTGTTAACATACAGACAACTCTACTACAGATATAGATGGATGATGGTGTTAACCTACAGATATAGATGGATGATGGTGTTAACATACAGAGAACTCTACAACAACTATAGATGGATGATGGTGTTAACCTACAGAGAACTCTACAACAACTATAGATGGATGATGGTGTTAACCTACAGACAACTCTACTACAGATATATATGGATGATGGTGTTAACCTACAGAGAACTCTACTACAACTATAGATGGATGATGGTGTTAACATACAGACAACTCTACTACAGATATAGATGGATGATGGTGTTAACCTACAGATAACTCTACTACAGATATAGATGGATGATGGTGTTAACCTACAGTTATAGATGGATGATGGTGTTAACCTACAGAGAACTCTACTACAGATATGGATGGATGATGGTGTTAACATACAGACAACTCTACTACAGATATAGATGGATGATGGTGTTAACCTACAGAGAACTCTACTACAACTATATATGGATGATGGTGTTAACCTACAGAGAACTCTACTACAACTATAGATGGATGATGGTGTTAACATAAAGATAACTCTACTACAGATATAGATGGATGATGGTGTTAACCTACAGTTATAGATGGATGATGGTGTTAACATACAGAGAACTCTACTACAACTATAGATGGATGATCGTGTAAACATATAGAGATTTCTACTACAGCTATAGATGGATGATGGTGTTAACCTACAGAGAACTCTACTACAACTATAGATGGATGATGGTGTTAACCTACAGAGAACTCTACTACAACTATAGATGGATGATGGTGTTAACATATAGAGAACTCTA
>NW_024609730.1:107500-147500 GCF_018296145.1 Oncorhynchus tshawytscha
GCTGTTCAGGAGTCTTATGGCTTGGGGGTAGAAGCTGTTCAGGAGTCTTATGGCTTGGGGGTAGAAGCTGTTCAGGAGTCTTATGGCTTGGGGGTAGAAGCTGTTCAGGAGTCTTATGGCTTGGGGGTAGAAGCTGTTCAGGAGTCTTATGGCTTGGGGGTAGAAGCTGTTCAGGAGTCTTATGGCTTGGGGGTAGAAGCTGTTCAGGAGTCTTATGGCTTGTGGGTAGAAGCGGACTAGAAGCCTCATGGACCAAGAACTGGCGCTGTAAGAACCACTAGCCATGCGGAAGTAGAGAGAACAGTCTATGACTAGGGTGTCTGGAGTCTTTGACAATTTTTAGGGCCTTCCTCTGACACCACCTGGTATAGAGGTCCTGGATGGTAGGGATGTATGGGCCAAACGCACTACCCTCTGTAGTGCCTTGCGATCGGAGGCTGAGTAGTTGCCATACCAGGCAGTGATGTAACCACTCAGGATGCTCTCGATGGTGCAGCTGTATAACCTTTTGAGGATCTGAGGACCCATGCCAAATATTTTCAGTCTCCTGAGGGGAAATTGGTTTTGTCATGCCCTCTTCATGACTGTCTTGGTGTGCTTGGACCAAGTTAGTTTGTTGTTGATGTAGACACAAGGGAACTTGAAGCTCTCAACCTGCTCCACTACAGCCCCATTGATGAGAACGGGGGTGTGCTCAGTCCTCCTTTTCCTGTAGTCCACAATCATCTCCTTTGTCTTGATCACGTTGAAGTGGAGGTTGTTGTCCTTGCACCACACGGTCAGGTCTCTGACATCTTCCCTATAGGCTGTCTCATCGTTGTCGGTGATCAGGCCTACCACTGTTGTGTTATTGGCAAACTTAATGATGGTGTTGGAGTCGTGCCTGGCCGTGCAGTCATGAGTGAACAGGTAGTACAGGAGGGGGCTGAGCAGGATCCAGTAGCAGAGGGAGGTGTTTAGTCCCAGGGTCTTTAGCTTAGTGATGAGCTTTGAGGGCACTATGGTGTTGAACGCTGAGCTGTAGTCAATGAATAGCATTCTCACATAGGTGTTCCTTTTGTCCAGTTGGGAAAGGGCTGTGTGGAGTTCAATAGAGATCGCATCATCTGTTAGGGCGGTATGCAAATTGGAGTGGGTCTAGGGTTTCTGGGATAATGGTGTTGATGTGAGTCATGACCAGCATTTCAAAGCACTTCAAGGCTACAGACGTGAGTGCTACAGGTCTGTATTCATTTAGGCAGGTTACCTTAGTGTTCTTGGGCGCAGGCACTATGGTGATCTGCTTGAAACATGTTGGTATTACAGACTCAGGAGGGAGAGGTTGAAAATTTCAGTGCCACTTGCCAGTTGGTCAGCGCATACTCAGAGTACACGTCCTAGTAATCCATCTGGCCGCGGGGCCTTGTGAATGTAGGCCTGTTTAAAGGTTTTACTCACATCGGCTGCGGAGAGCGTGGTCACACAGTCGTCCGGAACAGCTGATGCTCTCATACATGTTTCAGTGTGCCTCGAAGCGAGCATAGACGTTGTGAAGCTTGTCTGGTAGGCTCGTGTCACTGGGTAGCTCTCGGCTGTGCTTCCCTTTGTAGTCTGTAATGGTTTGCAAGCCCTGCCACATCCGACGAGTGTCAGAGCCGGTGTAGTACGACTCGATCTTAGTCCTGTATTGACATTTTGCCTGTTTGATGGTTCGTCGGAGGGCATAGCCGGATATCTTAAGCTTCCTTGAAAGAGGAAGAGTCCCGCTCCTTGAAAGTGGCAGCTCTACCCTTTAGCTCAGTGCGGATGTTGACTGTAATCCATGGCTTCTGTTTGGAGTATGTACGTACAGTCACTGTGGCGACGATGTCATCAATGCAGTTATTTATGAAGCCAGTGACTGATGTGGTGTACTCCTCAATGCCATTGGAAAAATCATATTCCAGTCTGTGATAGCAAAACAGTCTTGTAGCTTAGCATCTGCTTCATCTGACCACTTTTTTATTGACCGAGTCACTGGTGCTTCCTGCTTTCATTTTTGCTTGTAAGCAGGAATCAGGAGGATGGAATTATGGTCAGATTTGTCAGCTGGAGGGCAAGGGAGAGCTTTGTACGCATCTCTGTGTGTGAAGTAAAGGTTTCCCTCGTGTTGCACATTTAACATGCTTGTGGAAATTTGGTAAAACTGATTTAAGTTTCTCTGCATTCAAGTCCCCGGCCACTAGGAGTGCCGGCTCTGGGTGAGCATTTTCCTGTTTGCTTATGGCCTTATACAGCTCATTGAGTGCGGTCTTAGCACCAGCATCGGTCTGTGCTTGTATGTAGAAAGCTATGAAAAATAGAGATGAAACTCTCTAGGTAGATAGTATGATCTACAGCTTATCATGGAAAACTCTACCTCAGGCGAGCAAAACTTTGAGACTTCCTTAGATATCGAGCAGCAGCTGTTTTTTTTACAAATATACATAGACCCCCACAGCTTGTCTTACCAGAGGCGGCTGTTCTATCTAGCCGATAAAGTGTTTAACCCGCCAGCTGTATGTTATTCACGTCATCGTTAAGCCACGACTCGGGGAAACATAAGATATTACAGTTTTAAATGTCCTGTTGGTAATTTAACCTTGCTCATCTATTTTATTTTCCAATGACTGAATGATTGCAAATAGAATGGATGGCAGTGGGGTTTTACTCGCTCGTCGACAAATTCTCAGAAAGCAGCTCGACCTCCGCCCCCTTTTTCTCCGTCTTTTCTTTACGCAAATGACGGGGATTTGGGCCTGTTCCCGGGAGAGCAGTATATCCTTCAGGTCGGACTTGATAAAAGAAAAAGCTTCTACCAGTTCATGGTGAGTCATCGCTGTTCTGATTTCCAGAAGTTATTTTCGGTCATAAGAGACGGTAGCAGCAACATTATGTACAAAATTGGTTAAAAAAAAAAAAGCTACAAAAATAAATAACACAGTTGGTTCGGAGCGCGTAAAACGTCAGCCATCATTTCCGGCTCCGTTCTAATTAACTACATCGTATGTACAGCAGGGCATTCATGGATACACTTGGTGTTCTCCTCTGCTCTCCCTAGACTCTGTCATTACACTAATGTAGCAATATGCCTAATTGGTTTTGCTCATACAATTTGTCTTTTCAGATCTGTGCTGTCCAAAGGATTCAGTGGTGAGCGGTGAGCTTCCGGATCCCTCATCCCTTGTCATTGAAGCTGCCAACTTCACCTCAGACTCAGCTCCATTAATCAGCACCACGGGCATTTTCTGCATGGAAACCACTAGTGGACTTCTTCCTTGGCGAAGTACAGGTTGGCAGCATTAACTCTTATCAGCGCCCACCTGCTGTGTCATTCCCCGCCGGGCCACTACAGGGCTGCCAATTAAGGGGCCACAGACTGGGCATATGTGTTAACCAATCAAGTGCACTTGAACCTGAAATCAATGTCTGTGTCATTCACGGTCACATGACATTGAAAGAGGCACAAGAAGCCAATGTGAAATGCCTGAGCGGCACTCCTTGTTGGAGGAAAGAGTGACCGCTTCTACTTTTAGGGAAGTCAGCAATGTGAGAGGACAAAGCACAGCAGACAACTTAGCTGAGAGGATATTTGTTGGTGTCCATGACATGTTTGTGTCCATGACATGTTTGTGTCCATGACATGTTTGTGCCCATGACATGTTTGTGTCCATGACATGTTGGTGCCCATGACATGTTTGTGCCCATGACATGTTTGTGTCCATGACATGTTGGTGCCCATGACATGTTTGTGCCCATGACATGTTTGTGTCCATGACATGTTTGACATGTTTGTCCATGACATGTTTGTGTGTCCATGACATGTGTTTGTGTCCATGACATGTTTGTGTCCATGACATGTTTGTGTCCATGACATGTTTGTGTCCATGACATGTGTGTCCATGACATGTTTGTGCCCATGACATGTTTGTGCCCATGACATGTTTGTGTCCATGACATGTTTGTGTCCATGACATGTTTGTGTCCATGACATGTTTGTGTCCATGACATGTTTGTGTCCATGACATGTTTGTGCAGAGTATTTTACAAAGATACAAGTGTCTTCAATAAGCGAAAACATGTTTTTTACACATACCTGCTGAAGTACCTCTCCATGAAGTACCTCTCCATGAAGTACCTCTCCATGAAGTACTACATCTTTGAATCCATCAGCTCACTAGTTCATTTGAGGAGAAATGAACTTGCAAACACTGGTAATATATACATGTTCAATGTATTATTTAATGTTAAATTCATGTATTTCAGTAATTTTATTACAATGAATCTGTACTCCAACTATATATTTTAGTATTTACAACTTGATTAAAAAGATGTGTGCTCTGTCTATAATTGTCTGATTATTTTGACATAGAAATACTAAGATTTTTACAGGAAGGAACAATCACATTGTACAGGAAGGAACAATCACATTGTACAGTAAGGAACAATCACATTGTACAGTAAGGAACAATCACATTGTACAGTAAGGAACAATCACATTGTGCAGTAAGGAACAATCACATTGTACAGTAAGGAACAATCACATTGTACATTAAATAACCATTTCAGGCTAAATATGGTATCAGGCTGCATAACCATTAACTTGATCTTATGTCTCCCAGTGATGTATCAGCTTCTCTACACTCTTTAGCAGAGAGGGTTTAGGTTTCCTCCTCTCCGGGTTGACTTGCTCCTCGTAGCTCGTCTATCATTTGCAGGCACCAGCTCTAACAGATAAGTAAGACATGTTACTTGTTATGCATTCAGTGCATCACAATTACCATTGTTTGTTAATAGTTGCAGTCTTTAAAATCAGCATCCTCATCATTAACAGCAACTTAAACATCATACAAAAAGATGTCTAATTGCCCTTGAGCAAAGCACTTTTTTAGGCAATATACTGCTGAGCTATTGTTGTTGGCAGTGAAGATGAGTATGAGAGACTGGAGCAATGAGCAACATGGACATGAAAAATACATTTCATATGAAGTATATATCAACTTAAAACTCAATTTACAAATGTATTTACTAATGTCTTATCGTGTGTTGTTGCCTGTTGACTGCCACATCTGTACTGGAATTTATAAGTTAACGAACAAGTTGCCTGTTCCCTGCCGGGCAGTCACTCAACTACCAGTCCAGTCAGTGGCAATGCAGACATAACGATAACTAGATTTAGCTAACTTTTTACTTCACAATTGTAAGCGTTAAGGTGTAAATGCTGGCTTAAGGATTCAAACTAGCAACCAATGCTCTAACCTCTAGGCTAACTTCTGCCCTTGTACAGGCATAGCTTTGTGTGCACAACAACACACAAGTAAATGTACAACACAAAATATCACAGTAAAAATGACTAAATGTAGAGTCAAGTAGACATAAGCATTGCTTTCCATGTATTATAAAGTCATGTAACTTTGCTCCGCCATCTCCCCATGCTAGCTAGGATTAGCATTAGCTCAATATAAATCCCATAAGAACATGCTAGCTAGGATTAGCATTAGCTCTGTGTAAATCCCTTAAGAACATTGCAGGGATCCTGAGAGGATGGGTGTGTAGCGGGAAGCCGCTTGTATCCACAGTTAAAGTCCCTGCTATCCCCTTAGCTCCGTAATCATTATCCCTGCCTGCCACTCATATAGAGAGGTGTGTGGATGGGGAGGAGGGGATGTGTGTGTGTGGGGGGGGTATACGGTGTGTGTGTGTCTTACCATCACCTCTTAAACACTGTCTTCAAAGCTACGCAGGCTAAGTAATACAGACGTACGTATAGACATGGCTTAGTGGTACTGATGGGGAGAGAGGGGGAGAGGAGGAGTGGGACGAGGGGGACGAGGGGAGGTGAAGTTGAGATATATGCAAAGCCTTAAGGTTCTGTGATGTTTCACCTTTGGGGAACTGGAGGGAGGGAGACAGAGAGAGGGATGGAAGAGAGAGAGATAGAAAGAAACGGGGTCAGGAGAGGGTGTTGCCACAGGAAGTAGTTTGGGGTGGAGGTGCTACGGTATTCCGCTAATACAGGACTAGCAAAGCTCCAGTACACTACTTTTGTTTATTCATATTATTCTGATTTTTCAGGGTGTGCTGAAGCATCCTCAGCACCCCTACAGTGCCTTGAAAACGTTTTCATCCTATTGACGTTTTTCCTATTTTGTCGCATTACAACCTGTAGTTGAAATTGATTTGTTTTTGGATTTCATGTAATTGACATACACAAAATAGTCCAAATTGGTGATACGGAAATGTGATGTGTGCATATGTATTCACCCCCTTTGCTATGAAGCCCCTAAATAAGATCTGGTGCAACCAATTACCTTCAGAAGTCACATAATTAGTTAAATAAAGTCCACCTGTCTGAAATCTAAGTGTCACATGATCTGTCACATGAGCTCAGTATATATACATCTGTTCTGAGAGGCCCCAGAGTCTGCAACACCGCTAAGCAAGGGGCACCACCAAGCAAGCAGCACTATGAAGACCAAGAAGCTCTCCAAACTGGTCGGGGACAAAGTTGTGGAGAAGTACAGATCAGGGTTGGGTTATAAAAAAATATCAGAAACTTTGAACATCCCACGGAGCACCATTAAATTCTTTATTAAAAAATGGAAAGAACATGTCACCACAACAAACCTGCCAAGAGAGGGCCGCCCATCAAAACTCACGGACCAGGCAAGGAGGGCACTAATCAGAGAGGCAACAAAGAGACCAAAGATAACCCTGAAGGAGCTGCAAAGCTCCACAGTGGAGATTGGAGTATCTGTCCATAGGACCACTTTAAGCCGTACACTCCACAGAGCTGGGCTTTACGGAAGAATGGCCAGAAAAAAGCCATTGCTTAAAGAAATAAATAAGCAAACACATTTGGTGTTTGCTAAAAGGCATGTGGGGGATTCCCCAAACATATGGAAGAAGGTACTCGGGTCAGATGAGACTAAAATTGAGCTTTTTGGGCATCAAGGAAATCCCTATGTCTGGCGCAAATCCAACACCTCTCATAACCCCGAGAACACCATCCCCACAGTGAAGCATGGTGGTGGCAGCATCATGCTGTTGGGATGTTTTCATCGGCAGGGACTGGGAAACTGGTCAGAATTGAAGGAATGATGGATGGCGCTAAACAGAGGGACATTCTAAAGGGAAAACTTTTTCAGTCTACCAGAGATTTGATATTGGAGGTCCCAGTCTCTGTCCCAGTCTGTTTTGTGAGGATGGTGTAAACAGGGGTTCTTTAGTTGTACAGTATATTAGTGTTTTGTAAAGATGGTGTAAACAGGGGTTCTGTAGTTGTATAGTAGTGTTTTGTAAAGATGGTGTAAACAGGGGTTCTGTAGTTGTATAGTAGTGTTTTGTAAAGATGGTGTAAACAGGGGTTCTGTAGTTGTACATTAGTGTTTTGTGAGGATGGTGTAAACAGTGGTTCTGTAGTTGTATAGTAGTGTTTTGTGAGGATGGTGTAAACAGGGGTTCTGTAGTTGTATATTATTGTTTTGTGAGGATCGTGTAAACAGGGGTTCTGTAGTTGAATAGTAGTGTTTTGTGAGGATGGTGTAAACAGGGGTTCTGTAGTTGTATAGTAGTGTTTTGTAAAGATGGTGTAAACAGGGGTTCTGTAGTTGTATAGTAGTGTTTTGTGAAGATGGTGTAAACAGGGGTTCTGTAGTTGTATAGTAGTGTTTTGTAAAGATGGTGTAAACAGGGGTTCTGTAGTTGTATAGTAGTGTTTTGTGAGGATGGTGTAAACAGGGGGGTTGTTTTGTAAGTTGTAAACAGGGTTCTGTAGTTGTAGTGTTTTGTAAAGATGGTGTAAACAGGGGTTCTGTAAAGATGGTGTAAACAGGGGTTCTGTAGTTGTATATAGTGTTTTGTAAAGATGGTGTTTAGTTGTATATTAGTGTTTTGTGAGGATGGTGTAAACAGGGGTTCTGTAGTTGTATAGTAGTGTTTTGTAAAGATGGTGTAAACAGGGGTTCTGTAGTTGTATATTACTGTTTTGTGAGGATGGTGTAAACAGGGGTTCTGTAGTTGTATAGTAGTGTTTTGTGAGGATGGTGTAAACAGGGGTTCTGTAGTTGTATAGTAGTGTTTTGTAAAGATGGTGTAAACAGGGGTTCTGTAGTTGTATAGTAGTGTTTTGTAAAGATGGTGTAAACAGGGGTTCTGTAGTTGTACAGTAGTGTTTTGTAAGGATGGTGTAAACAGGGGTTCTGTAGTTGTATAGTAGTGTTTTGTAAAGATGGTGTAAACAGGGGTTCTGTAGTTGTATAGTAGTGTTTTGTGAGGATGGTGTAAACAGGGGTTCTGTAGTTGTACAGTAGTGTTTTGTAAGGATGGTGTAAACAGGGGTTCTGTAGTTGTATAGTAGTGTTTTGTAAAGATGGTGTATGTAGTGAGTTGAATATTCCTCATCATGTCATTCTGTGTAAACAGAGTCTAGGTCTAGTCGTGAAGATTAAACATCGATGTTTCAGGGCCAAAACATTAACATGACCCATTTTAACTTTATTGATGGTTTGGTTTAATAAATGTCTGATTTTATATGGCTCGGGGTAAACACACTATGGAGATAGGGAGTCCTTGATTGAATGAATGAAGCAAGAAAGAAAGTCAATTTCACAAAGCTCTCGCCATGTAACATAAAAAGAAGGAATTTCAAATGAACAAGAATTTCTCCCGAACTAATTCATCTTGACACTTCTGCAAATTATGTTTTGCTGGGTCAATTTGTTTCTGAACTGATTTAATGTACACAGAAATATAACATGAATCTGACCATGCAGTGATTGATTGCTTGAATTGATTGTTTAGTGATTTAATTGATTGTTTGATTTATTGAATGATTAATCCATTAATTTATTCATCCAGTCATCCATGTATTCATCCATGTATTCATTCATATATTCATTCATGTATTCATCCATCCATATATTAATGTATTCATCCATGTATTCATCCATGTATTCATTCATATATTCATCCATGTATTCATCCATGTATTCATTCATGTATTCATCCATGTATTCATTCAGGTATTCATTCATATATTCATCCATGTATTCATTCATATATTCATTCATGTATTCATTCATCTATTCATCCATGTATTCACTGATATATTCATCCATGTATTCATTCAGGTATTCATTCATATATTCATCCATGTATTCATCCATGTATTCATTCATATATTCATCCATATATTCATTCATATATTCATCCATGTATTCATCCATGTATTCATTCATGTATTCATCCATGTATTCATCCATGTATTCATTCATATATTCATCCATGTATTCATCCATGTATTCATTCATGTATTCATCCATGTATTCATTCAGGTATTCATTCATATATTCATCCATGTATTCATTCATGTATTCATTCATCTATTCATCCATGTATTCACTGATATATTCATCCATGTATTCATTCAGGTATTCATTCATATATTCATCCATGTATTCATCCATGTATTCATTCATATATTCATCCATATATTCATTCATATATTCATCCATGTAGTCATCCATGTATTCATTCATATATTCATCCATATATTCATTCATATATTCATCCATGTATTCATCCATGTATTCACTGATATATTCATCCATGTATTCACTGATATATTCATTCATGTATTCATCCATGTATTCACTGATATATTCATCCATGTATTCACTGATATATTCATCCATGTATTCATCCATATATTCATCCATGTATTCATTCATGTATTCATCCATGTATTCACTGATATATTCATCCATGTATTCACTGATGTATTCATCCATGTATTCACTGATATATTCATCCATGTATTCATTCATGTATTCATCCATGTATTCACTGATGTATTCATCCATATATTCATCCATGTATTCATTCATGTATTCATCCATGTATTCACTGATGTATTCATCCATGTATTCACTGATATATTCATCCATGTATTCATCCATATATTCATCCATATATTCATCCATGTATTCACTGATATATTCATCCATGTATTCACTGATATATTCATCCATATATTCATCCATATATTCATTCATTCGTTCATTAATTTTTCCTAAACAATGAAACACCACTGTCAATTATCCATCACCATGGTAATGAGCAGGATGAGGAGGAACTCTGGGTATTTTTATTATCGTAATGTCCACTGATTTAGTAGTGTGTGTGTGTGTGTGTGAGCATGTACACATGTGTGCATTTGTCTATGTGTGTGTGTATATGTGTGCGTGCATGTGCACATGTAAGTGTGTGTGTGTGTGTGTGTCAGAGAGTCATAATTAGTGTTCGAGAGAGTTAGAGGGAGTGGGCCGGCCTGGCTGTTTTAAAGGACGCGTCCCAAATCACACCCTATATTCCCTACATAGTGCATTACTTTAGAGCAGAGCCTTATGTGCGCCACTACGGTGTCCCTATGGGCCCTGGTCAAAAGGCACTAAATACGGACTAGGGTGCCAATTGGGAAGCAGCTAAAGCCTCGGTCAGCCCATAATGACCTTGGGAATAAAGTGGTTTTTTTAATCAACCTGTTAAAACTATAATTGGACCTTAATTATGTGACGTTTAAAAAGACTGCATGGGAAAATGTAGAAGAACGCTCTGTTTAATAATAGTTAGGAAGAGGTGGAGAAATCACAATGGTAGGTCAAGCAGCAGAACCATTGTGTGTGTGTGTGTGTGTGTGTGTGTGTGTGTGTGTGTGTGTGTGTGTGTATGGGTGGGGTGTGTGTGTGTGTGTGTGCTGTGTGTGTGTGTGTGTGTGTGTGTGTGTGTGTGTGTGTGTGTGTGTGTGTGTGTGTGTGTGTGTGTGTGTGTGTGTGTGTGTGTGTGTGTGTGTGTATGTGTGTGTGTGTGTGTGTGTGTATATGTGTGTGTGTGTGTGTGTGTGTGTGTGTGTGTGTGTGTGTGTGTACAGGGTGGGGTGTGTTTGTGTGTGCGGCTGTGTGTGTGTAGGTGGGCTGTGTGTGTGTGTGTGGGGGGGGTGTTTGTCGTCTCTTCCAGTTCACTTCCACAGACCCACCCACACCATCCCTGTGTTATTCATCTACATACAGTTGAAGTGGGATGATTACATTCACATAGGTTGGAGTCATTAAAACTTGTTTTTTCAACCACTCCACATATTTCTTGTTTTAACAAACTATAGTTTTGGCAAGTTGATTAGGACATCTACTTTGTGCATGACACAAGTCATTTTTAAAACAATTGTTTTCAGGCAGATTATTTCACTTATAATTCACTGTATCACATTTCCAGTGGGTCAGAAGTTTACATACACTAAGTTGGCTGTGCCTTCTGATAGGCTAATTGACATCATTTGAGGCAATTGGAGGTGTACAGTCGTGGCCGAAAGTTTTGAGAATGACACAAATATAAATTTTCACAAAGTCTGCTGCCTCAGTTTGTATGATGGCAATTTGCATATTATCCAGAATGTTATGAAGAGTGATCAGATGAATTGCAATTAATTGCAATTGTAATCCTCTTTGCCATGCAAATTAACTGAATCCCCAAAAAACATTTCCACTGCATTTCAACCCTGCCACAAAAGGACCAGCTGACATCATGTCAGTGATTCTCTCGTTAACACAGGTGTGAGTGTTGATGAGGACAAGGCTGGAGATCACTCTGTCATGCTGATTGAGTTCAAATAACAGACTGGAAGCTTCAAAAGGAGGGTGGTGTTTGGAATCATTGTTCTTCCTCTGTCAACCATGGTTACCTTTAAGGAAACATGTGCCGTCATCATTGCTTTGCACAAAAAGGGCTTCACTGTCACGCCCTGACCTTAGAGAGCATTTTTATTCTCTATTTCAGTTAGGTCAGGGTGTGACTAGGGTGGGTAGTCTATTTTTTTATTTTCTATGTCAGCCTGGTATGGTTCCCAATCAGAAGCAGCTGTCTATCGTTGTCTCTGATTGGGGATCATGTTTAGGCAGCCTTTTCTCACCTGTTGTTTGTGGGATCTTGTTTTTGTATTGTTTATTTTTAGCCCTACAAAGCTGTAGGTTTCGTTTGTTACTCTTTCTTGTTTTGTGACGGTTATCATAAATAAACAATTATTACCTTACCCCACGCTGCATGTTGGTCCGACCATCCTTCCAACAACGAGCGTTACATTCACAGGCAAGGATATTGCTACCAGTAAGATTGCACATAAATCAACCATTTATTGGAACATCAAGAACTTCAAGGAGAGAGGTTCAATTGTTGTGAAGAAGGCTTCAGGGTGCCCAAGAAAGTCCAGCAAGCGCCAGGACCGTCTCCTAAAGTTGATTCAGCTGCTGAATCGGGGCACGACCAGTACAGAGCTTGCTCAGGAATAGCAGCAGGCAGGTGTGAGTGCATCTGCACGCACAGTGAGGCGAAGACTTTGAGGATGGCCTGGTGTCAAGAAGGGCAGCAAAGAAGCCACTTCTCTCCAGGAAAAACTTCAGGGACAGATGGATATTCTGCAAAACGTACAGGGATTGGACTGCTGAGGACTGGGGTAAGGTAATTTTCTCTGATGAATCCCCTTTCTGATTGTTTGGGGCATCCGGAAAAAAGCTTGTCCGGAGAAGACAAGGTGAGCGCTATCATCAGACCTGTGTCATGCCAACAGTAAAGCATCCTGAGACCATTCATGTATGGGATGTGTCACGAAAATATACAATGGTGTGTGTAATCAGTAATCAGTAGTGTAAGTGAGTGTTATGCATGAATGTGATAATGCAGGGTGTTGAAAGATGTTGTCGCAAACAACTCAAAAACCACCAAGAAACACAACAAAATCCATAAAGGTGTCTGCATGGAGAGAGTCTCCTCCATGAATGGGGAAGTGGTGTATTTATCCTGGGAGACACCGGGCCCAGGTGTTTCCCATGTAGCTGACGACCCTCCCAACTCCGCCCACCAGCATCCTAATAAGGAAATAACAGAGAGAGAATACGGCAGACAGAGTGGGAGGGTCGTCACATCCCCCCCCCCATAAAACTGGGGACCAACAAGGACCCCGGAACAAAATACCAGCCTCTAAGTTCCAAATTGACACAGCTTCTGCGCCACAAATTGATGAGGGTTTACATGTTCACACTTACAATTTGCCCCAGCCAACCTCCTCCCCAGACCTCAGCGACCTTCGCACAGGAAGCAACATTTAAGAGGAAATAAGAAAACAAGACCAGGAGGGAGCAGACAGGACAGAGAGAACATGACAATATGAAACAATGGTCAGTCACGTAAACATTTAGGAACAGGGCGCACGAGAGAGCGCATCAGCAATCACGTTTTCAGTCCCCCGGATGTGCCTCACATCGAGATGGAATGATTGTAAAAATAAACACCATCGCATTATCCTCTGGTTTGGACACATCATGGACCTCAAAAAAGTGAGGGGGTAATGGTCGGTGTAGACCACAATGGGTACTACCCCCGACCCGACATACACTTCGAAGTGTTGTAGCGCCCAAATGAGTGCTAGCGCTTCCTTTTCAATAACCGAGTAGTTCAACTGATAATGGTTAAACTTTTTGGAAAAGAAACTAACAGGCCTCTCAACCCCAGACACATCTGCTTGCAGCAAAACTGCACCTGCCCCCACATGACTAGCATCCACCTGCAAGGTAAATGACAAATCCACGCGAGGAGCAGCCAGCACCGGAGTTGAGGTCAGCAACCTCTTTGCATCTTCAAAAACGTGTTGACAACGAGTAGACCAAACATAAACAGCCTTAGCTTTCAGCATATCTGTCAAGGGAGCGACCACAGTAGAGAAGTTATTACAAAAACTACGGTAATAACCAATCATGCCCAAGAAACGCATCAGCTCCTTTTTAGTAGTTGGTGGTGGAAAAGCATCAATAGCTACCACCTTAGCCCGAACAGGACGCACTTCACCCTGCCCAACCACTTTTCCAAGGTATGTAACGGTCTCCTAAGCAAACTCACATTTGGCCAGATTGATTGTGAGGCGACCCGCAGCCAGACGTTCGAACAAGGCTTGAATACGGGACAGATGTTCTTCCCAAGTATCTGCATATATTACTACATCGTCCAAATAAACAGCGCACCCGGTCAGACCGGCGACAACCCGGTTCATAAGTCGCTGAAAAGTGGCAGGTGCATTGCGCAGACCGAAACTCATAACCGAATACGAGTACAGACCAAAGGGTGTAATAAAGGCAGAGATTTCACGTGCCCTACTCGTCAGTGGCACCTGCCAATAGCCTTTTAACAGGTCAAATTTGCTCACAAACTTAGCTGCACCGACTTGATCAACACAGTCCTCCATCCGAGGAAGAGGAAATGAATCTGGCTTGGTGACACTGTTTACCTTACGGTAGTCCGTACAAAAACGGTTTGTTCCATCCGGTTTACTGACCAAGATACAGGGAGAAGCCCAACTGGAGAAAGAAGGCTCTGCTATCTTACTCTCCAGCATGTACTTGACCTCAGCATCCAGACAACGTAGTTTCTCTGAAGAAACTCTATAGAACCGCTGACGAATGGGGTCAGCACCTCCAATGTCAATATCATGTTCTATTAAGTTTGTACGTGTAGGTGTATCAGAAAACAAACCTGGAAATCTCTGAATAAGACCAACCATCTCTTTCCGCCCATCAACAGGTAGGTGAGTGAGAAGACTGTCTAAAATATCCAGTGTTTCTGAATTTTTCAATCTACCCTGCAATATACAATCGTCAGGACCAGGAACATCTTCCTCATCATGCACAGATCTAGCACGACAAGAACCCAAGGAAACAACGGTATCAGCCAAAAGAACAGGTTTACCGTCCTCTGTAGAATCCCACTGTTCAGTCTCAGAGGAACGTGCATAATAGGGTTTTAACAGATTTACATGGACCAGCTGGTGTGCTTTCCTCCATTCTGGAGTGGCAACTAGATAATTTTGCTCAGTGTACTGGCGCACCACTGTATATGGACCTTGAAACTTGGCTTGAAAAGGAGAACCAACAATTGGCAGCAGAGCAAGAACCTGGTCACCTGGACTACAGTGAAGAGGCTCAGTTCGGCGATCGAATATGCCCTTCATCCTCTCCTGTGAAGATGATAACTTCTCTTTAGCCATTTCACCAGCGGCGTACAGTCGTCGCCGGAAATCACACACATACGATAATAGGGACTGAGGAGGCTCGGGAGACTTCCAGTCATCCTGGAGAACAGATAAAAGTCCACGCACCCTATGTCCAAACACAAGGTCATTTGGACTGAAACCTGTGCTCTCCTTTGAAACTTCCCTAGCGGCTAACAGTAACCAAGGCAACCCCTCCTCCCAATCCTTATCCATCTCAGTACAATAAGCTCTCAACAAAGACTTAAGTGTTCGATGGAAACGTTCCAGTGCTCCTTGACTTTGCGCGTGATAGGCGCTAGACAAATTGTGTTTAATATGGAGCTGTTGAAGAACCTGACTAAACAGATTAGAGGTAAAATTAGATCCTTGATCACTCTGAATGACCTTAGGGATTCCAAACAATGAGAGAAACTGAGTCAAAGCTTTTAACACCGATTTAGTCGTGATAGATCGGAGAGGATAGGCAGCAGGAAACCTAGTGGTCTGACACATCACAGTGAACAGGTAACTGCTACCCTTTTTAGAACGAGGCAGAGGACCCACACAGTCAATAATCAGATACTCAAAAGGTTGGCTGAGTACAGGAATAGGAAACAATGGTACTGGTTTAATAGCTTGATTAGGCTTACCAGTTAATTGACAGGTGTGACAAGTTTTGATAAAATCAGAAACATCCCTCTTTAATCTAGGCCAAAAGAAATGTCTTAATATGCGATTGTAGGTTTTCCTCACCCCCATATGTCCAGCAACGTCGCTGTGAGAAGTTTCCAACACCAACTCACGAAGCTTAACTGGTACAACAACCTGACTAATTGCCTCCCCCAGAAAACAACTATCATGAGACACCCACTTTCTCATCAGGACATCCTCTTGGAGAAAATAGCCATGGGCGACATCTCCCAACTGTTCTACAGGCACAATTTGATCACGCAACTCTTCCAACGTGGGGTCATCCCGTTGCGCATTGATTAGATCTGCCCGGGTTACAGATAACGGGATAACAGGGAAAACAGTGACATACTTTGTATGATTATCATTAGTCGGCGCAGTAACCAGTTCGCCACGGCTCATAGAACGTGTCACTGCACACGCAGAGAACACCTCTGGGAAACTCTGTACACTCTCATCAGGAATCCCAACAAATGACGGCTTAGTGGAAACCACTAGAGATGGAAACACGACTGGCCATACACGCTCACCAGCCAAGTTATTCCCAACGTCGATACCCTCAATAGGCAATGAAGGACACACCCCCACAACAACTTCACCCTTCACCAGCCCACAATCCAACATCATTTTATGCAATGGAACTGACAGAGTGTTCAAACCTATTCCCCTAATTAGAACACTATTCCCCGAATCAGTCTCAGCAGAAAAGGGTAACACAGACTCCAACACAAATGATTCAGAGGCACCTGTGTCTCTCAGGATCTTCACTGGCACTAGGTCGTTACTTCCTAACATAGACACAAAACCTTCCGTAATGAAAGGTAAATAGTCTGGATCAATATGGACTTTCACATTCTCCTGGGCCTGAGGAAATGAGTCATGAGTGAACTGATGTGGAACAGGTGCAGCTAACGCGGTAGGCTTAGATTTAGCATAAGCACCCTTTGACCTGAGAAGTGGACATTCGTTTTTCCAATGACCTGAACCTTGACAGTAGTGACACTCCTGCCCAAAGTCAGCTTTACCATGGGAGTCAGGCTCAACCCTAGTTGAATAGAACTCTGCCCGTGAACCAAAGTATCTTGGTGAGCGAAGCCCAAATCTATCCGAACGCCCCCACTCTTTCCGAATACGGGGCTCTCCAAAGACACTTTTGTGAGTCAACACATACTCGTCCGCCAAAACCGTAGCTTCAGCAACATTCTTTACTTTCTGTTCGTTAATATACGTGGCAATACGATCAGGAATTGTGTCCTTAAATTGCTCTAACATAATCAGATCACACAGCCCTTGGAAAGTCACAACTGCAGAGGCGGAACACCAGCGATTAAACTGTAAAGATAACTGTCGCGCAAACTCAACATGAGTCTGCTTATCATCCCTTTTTAAAGTTCTAAATCATTGGCGGTAAGCCTCAGGGACCAGTTCATAAATCTGTAACACAGCTGTTTTAACTTTATCATAACTGGCACTGTCGTGTACACTAAGAGCTGAATATGCTTCCTGCGCTTTACCAGTCAGCACACACTGCAACATTAAAGTGCGGTCAGAATCAGGCCAACTCCTAGCGTCAGCAACCCGCTCAAACACCGAAAAGAATGTCTCGGGGTCCTTTTTATTAAACTGAGGCAATAACCGTAAGTTCCCAACAATATCAAATGTCTCTGGGGCACGACCAAAAGCAGAACTACCCCTAGGTAAATCTGGGTCACCTTCCCAAAACAAACTCTCCCCTGAGATCTTTCCTTCCCTAACCAACTCTATACGTTCTTGTTGCAACTTGATTTTAGCACGCTCCATATCTTGTTTAAATGCCAATTCCTTTTCATATTTTACACGATCATGCTGCCGATCATGCTCCAGCTGTAACAAAAGCAGTTCTTTCTGCTGTTCAAAAGGAAGGCTACTAGGGCTAACCGATGGAATGGCCATTGTAACATTATGGGGAGACAACAAATCCTCAGCAGAGGCTGGCCCAGTGGTAACTTCAAGAATACCACTCTCCATCAGATTGGCCTTCAATATCAACCTAATAGAATTCTTTAGACGTTTATCACTAATCTCAACCTTGTAGTGTTCCGCGACCTTCAACAGCTGTTCTTTAGTACCTAAATCTAACAATTCCTCTGATGGAGAGCGAATGAACTTATCTACATAAGACGCCATAATCACAAAAAAAAAAAAATCGCTCTTCCCTTCTGCTGAGCACACCAGACCACAACCCGAGAATTGACAATCACCCTGAGCACCACAGAAGAGAGATGAGATACGGAGCTTCCCCAAAACCTACAATAACTCAACCCTAGTCTTCGTGCAGATTTGCGGTGGGAATTTACGCACTGTAGCCCGCTGGCAAGGAAAAACTCCCCAGCATGCTGGCAAATTCCACCAAGCCACGGATGTGCCCCCGAGACAACTGCTCAGTCCACAGACACCACACAAAAATAACAAACATTAACCATGCCCAACATGTTCCAAAAAATGAAACACGTCGCTAAACCTATCAGGGGAAAAAGGCTATAGCTGCGGGTAGCAAGTTCCACTACCCTACCCAAATCTCCCACCGAGGTACACAGCCGATTACTCACCTCAGACTGACGTCCCAACAGAAAGTAGAACAAGAGTTCAGGCTAGGCAGGGCCTGGAAACTAACCATTATACTCTCTCCAACACAGCACACCAACCAAACAACAAAGGCAACCAATACTGGGCCTATCAAACTCAAACAAAACATGCAAACCAAACACGTACCTTCACGGTCTCCCAAACCAATAGTTCAAATATCCCGGATGAGCCCCCACTTGTCACGAACCGGCTCAAAGCCCGTAACAAAAGGGAGACAACGTGGAGATAAGGTGTAACAAAATATATATTTATTGACTAAAGCAACTAAGGAAAATATACAATGGTGTGTGTAATCAGTAATCAGTAGTGTAAGTGAGTGTTATGCATGAATGTGATAATGCAGGGTGTTGAAAGATGTTGTCGCAAACAACTCAAAAACCACCAAGAAACACAACAAAATCCATAAAGGTGTCTGCATGGAGAGAGTCTCCTCCATGAATGGGGAAGTGGTGTATTTATCCTGGGAGACACCGGGCCCAGGTGTTTCCCATGTAGCTGACGACCCTCCCAACTCCGCCCACCAGCATCCTAATAAGGAAATAACAGAGAGAGAATACGGCAGACAGAGTGGGAGGGTCGTCACAGATGCCTCTCAGCCAAGGGAGTGGGCTCACTCACAATTTTGCCTCAGAACACAGCCATCAATAAAGAATGGTACCAACACATCCTCCGAGAGCAACTTCTCCCAACCATCCAGGAACAGTTTGGTGACGAACAATGCCTTTTCCAGCATGATGGAGCACCTTGCCATAATGCAAAAGTGATAACTAAGTGGCTTAGGGAACAAAACATCAATATTTTGGGTCCATGGCTAGGAAACTCCCCAGACCTTAATCCCATTGAGAACTGGTGGTCAATCCTCAAGAGGCGGATGGACAAACAAAAACCCACAAATTCTGACAAACTCCAAGCATTGATTATGCAAGAATGGGCTGCCATCAGTCAGGATGTGGACAATAAATTAATTGACAGCATGGTATCGCCTCTTCCCTTCCAAATAAGATATGGATCTGTTAGCACTTCCTATGCCTTCCACTAGATGTCCTCCTTCAGTAGAACGTGGAATGGAGCCTCTGGTGTGAACTTTGACCGAATGGGAGGGGAAATAGTCACTGTCCTGGCAGAATGCAATTTCCCTGTGGCGCATTTGTCTGTGTATGCCACCATCGTTCCATTTGGCTGCAGATGAAAACGTATGATCCGGTTGGAACGTTATTGGATATATATGAAAATAACATCCTGAAGATTGATTCTCTACTTAGTTTGACCAGTTTATTCAACCTAGAATATATATTTTTGAAGTTTTCGTCCGAGTTCTCCTGGACCAGCGTCAGCTTTTGGGCACGTGAGCTGAAAGTGCTAGCAATTGCAGCTAATTGGACACTAGTATTGTACATTATGGAACAAAACAACAATGTATTGTGGATCTAGGACTCCTTGCACAGCATTCTGATGAAAGATCATCAAAGGTAAGGGATTGTTTATGATGTAATTTCGTATTTCTGTTGACTCCAACATGGCGGAGAAATATATTTACGTCTGAGCGCCGTCTCAGATTATTGCATGGTAGGCTTTTTTCGTAACGTTTTTAAAAAATCTGACACAGCGGTTGCATTAACCTGTTGAGACAGCTGGTTCCCAACTGGGAACCAGCCCTCCCACCGTCAGCAGGAATGTGGCGCATGGAACGCAAAAATATTCTTAAAAATATTTAACCTCCACACATTAACAAGTCCAATAGCTCAAATGAAAGATAAACAACTTGTTTATCTAGCCAGCAAGTCAGATTTCTAAAATGTTTTACGGTGAAAACGTAGCACATATTTATGTCAAACCACCACCGAAGACACACCGAAGACCAAGCTAATTTCCATAGCCAAATTCCACAAAATATGCAATCACCAAACGCAGGATTAAAAGAAAAATAATTGCACTAACCTTTTGAAGTCTTCATCAGATGACAGTAATATAACATGTTACACAGTACATTTTTTTTTTTCAATAATATGCTATATATATCCATAAATCTGTTTACAATGACGGCATGTTCAAAAAAATGCTACTCAAATGTCCGGAGAAATGACGATAGCTCCAGCATATGCCGTCAGCTAACATGGAATACACAACATAAACTTAGACTAAATATGCATGTTCTACATATGTATAGAAAGATACACTTCTTCTAAATGCAATCGCTGTGTTACTTTTATTTTTAACGTTACAGATTTCGTTCACTAGGCTATAATATGAGTCGGCGCTCAGGAATTAGCATTTTTACTCCTCTACTTCGGAGTCCACAGAAACCCATAATAAACACATAAATCTTCCCTTACCTTTGCTGTTCTTCCATCAGTAGACCTGGAAGGGTTTATACTTACCAAAAACAGCTTTAGTCTGGAAGTCTGTGTCTTTCGGTGATCAAACACGACACATTTCGGTTGAAATGCAGCCAAAAGTCAAGTGGGTGCGCACCAAAACGTCGAAATTACATATTATATGTCGACTAAACTTGTAAAACTATGTTCAGAACACAGCATTAGCATGTTATCTAGCTTCATAGCAATTTTCAGGAGGAAGAGAAACACACGAGTCGTTCAATCAATCTTGGAACAAAGACAGAGCGCGCGTGAGAGTAGGCTGTTTTCTCGCGTGACCGCAAGGTTTCGGCCCGCCAAACCCCTCGTGAGCGTGCGATTCTCGCAATGAGAAGCCCCATTGAAAGCTGACACCGCGCTGAAGAGATAGAGACTGTTCCCAGGACTGTAAGTGCTTGGGAAGGGTGGGGGCGATGACGTCAAAGTTGGGCCAACTTTGATGATGACAAGAGAGACTTTGGGAGAATGAGTGCCCTGAGAGTTCTGCTTTACCTAGAGACATAATTTAAACGGTTTTAGAAGCTTTAGAGTGTTTTCTATTGAATAATAATTTTTATTTGCATATATTAGCAATTTTTGACAGATTTTTTTTCTGTTTACCATGGGCACCCAAACTCCCCAAAGGGGGCAGCAATCAGCCCTATCCTTAACAGGTTTTAAGAACCAGTGTATCTTTAGTTATATGTAGAATATGTATCTTTAGTCAAAGTTTATGATGAGTTTTTCTGTTATCTGGGGTAGCTTTCTATAATTCCTCCGGATGTTTTGGAGGCAGTTCTGAACATGGCGTCAATGTAAACCGAGATTTGTGGATATAAATATGCATATTATCGAACAAAACATACATGTATTGTGTAACATGTCATTTGATGAAGATTTTCAAAAGGTTAGTGATTCATTTTATCTCTAATCCTGATTTTGTGCCTCTCTTTGGCTGGGAAAAATGGCTGTTTTTTTATTTATTTGGTGGTGGTCTAACATAAATATATGTTGTGTTTTCGCTGTAAAACATTTAAAAAATCGGACATGATGGGCAGATTAACAAGATGTTTATCTTTCATTTGTTGTATTGGACTTGTTAATGTGTTAAAGTTAAATATTTAAAAATAATATTTTTGAATTCCCTGCACCACCTTTTCAGCTGAATGGGGGTGGGGGAGTTCCCCTAGGGGTTAAGCAGCAAACTTTGTTGAATTTAAAATTTGTGTCATTCTCAAAACTTTTGGATGTATTTCAAGGACTACCTTCAAACTCAGTGGCTCTTTGCTTGACATCATGGGAAAATCAAAATAAATCAGCCAAGAACTTGGGCCTCCACAAGTCTGGTTCATCCTTGGGAGCAATTTCCAAATACCTGAAGGTACCACGTTCATCTGTACAAACAATAGTTTGCAAGTATAAACACCATGGGACCACGCAGCCATCATACCGCTCAGGAAGGAGATACATTCTGTCTCTTAGAGATGAACGTACTTTGGTGCGAAAAGTGCAAATCAATCCCAGAACAACAGCAAAGGACCTTGTGAAGATGCTGGAGGAAACAGGTACAAAGTATCTATATCCACAGTAAAACAAGTCCTATATCGACATAACCTGAAAGGCCGCTCAGCAAGGAAGAAGCCACTGCTCCAAAACCGCCATAAAAAAAACAGACAACGGTTTGCAACTGCACATGGGGACAAAGATCGTAGTCTTTGGAGAAATGTCCTCTGGTCTGATGAAACAAAAATAGAACTGTTTGGCCATAATGACCATTGTTATGTTTGGAGGAAAAAGGGAGAGTCTTGCAAGCTGAAAAACAACATCCCAACCGTGAAACATGGGGGTGGCAGCATCATGTTGTGGGGTGCTTTGCTGCAGCAGGGACTGGTGCACTTCACAAAATAGATGGCTTTATGAGGGAGGAAATGATGTGGATATATTGAAGCAACATCTCAAGAAATCCATCAGGAAGTTAAAGCTTGGTCACAAATGGGTCTTCCAAATGGACAATGACCCCAAGCAAACTTCCAAAGTTGCCCTGACCTTAATGCCCTGACCTCAATCCTATAGAAAATGTGTGGGCGGAACTGAAAAAGCATGTGCGAGCAAGGAGGCCTACAAACCTGACTCGGGTACACCAGCTCTGTCAGGAGGAAAGGGCCAAAATTCACCCAACTTATTGTGGGAAGGTTGTGAAAAGCTACCCAAAACATTTGACCCAAGTTAAACCATTTAAAGGCAATGCTTCCAAATCCTAATTGAGTGTATGTAAACTTCTGACCCACTGGGAATGTGATGAAATCTGAAATAAATCATTCTCTCTACTATTATTCTGACATTTCACATTCTTAAAATAAAGTGGTGATCCTCATTGACCTAAGAAAGGACATTTTTACTAGGATTAAATGTCAGGAATTGTGAAAAACTGTTTAAATGTATTTTGCTATGGTGAATGTAAACTTCTGACTTCAACTGTGTGTCCTAATCTGCCCTGCTGTTTCTGTTCAACTGGTGGTAGGTCTGCTGTTTCTGTTCAACTGGTGGTAGGTCTGCTGTTTCTGTTCAACTGGTGGTAGGTCTGCTGTTTCTGTTCAACTGGTGGTAGGTCTGCTGTTTCTGTTCAACTGGTGGTAGGTCTGCTGTTTCTGTTCAACTGGTGGTAGGTCTGCTGTTTCTGTTCAACTGAAAGCCCCATCACTTGGTGGTAGGTCTGCTGTTTCTGTTCAACTGAAAGCCCCATCACTTCGTGGTAGGTCTGTTGTTTCTGTTAAACTGAAAGCCCCATCACTTGGTGGTAGGTCTGTTGTTTCTGTTCAACTGAAAGCCCCATCACTTGGTGGTAGGTCTGCTGTTTATGTTAAAATAATAAATCCCTTCATATAAAGGAAAGCCCCATCACTTGGTGGTAGATAGTCATGGTCATCCACCTGCTCCCTTCCTCCTCTCATCTCTGTGGTTGCCTACCCAATGGCACACTATTCCTTACATAGTTCACTATTTTTGACCAAAACCGTATGGGACCTGATCAAAAGTAGTGCACTAAATAAGAAATAGGGTGCCAACTCTGGTCTAAAGTAATGAACTAAATAGGGAATAGGGTGCCAACTTTGGTCTAAAGTAGTGCACTAAATAAGGAATAGGGTGCCAACTCTGGTCTAAAGTAGTGCACTAAATAGGGAATAGGGTGCCAACTATGGTCTAAAGTAGTGCACTAAATAGGGAATAGGGTGCCAACTCTGGTCTAAAGTAGTGCACTAAATAAGGAATAGGGTGCCAACTATGGCTAAAGTAGTGCACTAAATAAGGAATAGGGTGCCAACTCTGGTCTAAAGTAGTGCACTAAATAGGGAATAGGGTGCCAACTATGGTCTAAAGTAGTGCACTAAATAGGGAATAGGGTGCCAACTCTGGTCTAAAGTAGTGCACTAAATAGTGAATAGGGTGCCAACTATGGCTAAAGTAGTGCACTAAATATGGAATAGGGTGCCAACTCTGGTCTAAAGTAGTGAACTAAATAGGGAATAGGGTGCCATTGGGGATGCGATATTATTCATTATTATAAAACATAAAACATTACTGGAAAGAACTGGGAGGAACTCATCTCTACTGATTCATGGGGGGGCATGCTTCTTCTTCTCTCTCTCTCTCTCTCTCTCTCTCTCTCTCTCTCTCTCTGTCTCTACCCTCCTCTCAATTCAATTCAATTAAATTTGCTTTATTGGCATGACGTAACAATGTACATATTGCCAAAGCTTATTTTGGATATTTACAATATAAAAATAAATCAAATGAGAATCAAAATAGTCAATGGGACAACAGTAACAACAGTAACCACAGTAACCACAGTAACAACAGTAACAACAGTAACAACAGTAACCAAGGGCCAAAACAACCAGACATTCAACAATAACAATAAGCATACAGTAGAGGACATGTGCAGGATGATTGGTCTGTCAGACACTGTCCCTCATCTTATGGCAGGCAGCAATGTAGTGCGCTGCCAACCCAGAGCTCTCTTCGTCCTCCCCCAACAGGACGGGTAGCCTGTCCTCATCAGAGAGGTCCTTGAAACCTTGAATAAGGGTTTCAAATTTGGGAAAATTACACTCTCTAATTGTTTTAAATCTTTTACATTTTGTCAGGAAATTGCAGCTCCGTCTCAGGTTCTGCTGTTGTGCAGTGGTTGCACAGCCTTTCCTCTACAGGGAGACAGGTTTTCATGTGTCTACCCTTCTCAATGGCAAGGCTGTGCTCACTGAGCCTGTACTTTGTCAAGGTTTTTCTAAGGTTTTGATCAGTAACCATGGTCAAATATTTAGCCACGGTGTACTGTCGATGTAGGGCCAGATTGCACTACATTTTGCTTTGTGCTTGTGTTTCCCAATAAACAATATAGTTTTGTTTTGACTGTGTTATAATTTGGTTTATCCTGATTGATTGGATGTTCTGGTCCTGAGGCTTCAGTGCGTTAGTAGAACAGGTTTGTGAACTCAGCCCCAGGACCAGCTGGATGAGGGGACTCTTTTCTTTGCTCAGCTCTTGGCGGTGCAGGGCTTGGTAATGATATGAGAGGGGGTCACTGTATTTTAGATGTTTCCAAAACTTAAATGCTCTAGTTTGAGGTTTTATTATGTCATGCAATAAAATGCTAATTAATTACTTAAAAATCATACAATGTGATTTTCTAGATTTTTGTTTTAGATTCCGTCTCTCACAGTTGAAGTGTACCTATGATAATAATTTCAGACCTCTACATGCTTTGTACGTAGAAAAACCTGCAAAATTGGCAGTGATCAAATACTTGTTCTCCCCACTGTATATTCCTATTCATTGAACAAGTAAAATCTAGTTCAAATAGGTGTGTGTGTGTGTGTGTGTGTGTGTGTGTGTGTGTGTGTGTGTGTGTGTGTGTGTGTGTGTGTGTGTGTGTGTGTGTGTGTGTGTGTGTGTGTGTGTGTGTGTGTGTGTGTGTGCATCCGTGAGTGTTTAGTGCAGATGTATTGGAGGGGCTGTTTAATCTCACTCAATCCTACAGGGTTCTCCTGTCCTCTGACAACCTCTGTGTAGCTGTGCTGGTCCTGCTGTTGGGCCCTGTGGAGTGGAGGAGGGCCAGTTTTGGGACGTGGGGCTTCCTCTCTGGTCTGGTAGGGGTGGTGGTCTGGTGCGAGGTAGTAGGCTGGGCCCAGTCCGGTCTGGCTAAGCCGATGGAAGTGGTGATGCTCTGGTGGTGGGTGGGGCCTGTGGGGTGTGCTGGGTCTGGTGTGGCGTTGAAGGGGCCTGGGGCTCCTTGCTGGTGCAGTGGTCTGGTAGGTGTCTCTGGGTGGTCCTCTGTCCAGTGCAGTATGGCGTGTTTGTCTACCAAGTGCCACGTCCTTTAGAGACTTGGCAAACATCTCTACTGTCTGCTTCCTCAGGTGGGAGTGGTCGTGCAGATGCTCTGGGGTGATCTTTGGGTGGTGAGCAACGTGTACGTTCGGGAGTAGGCCACACCCTCTGGTGACGTCAGTGTTGACTTTCTGAATGGTACGGGGATGAAAGTATATGCGGGGCAACATAGTGGAGATGGTGATGTGGGAGTTGGGGAACCGCTCAGAGGCCCTCTCTGCTACTCTGTTGACCAGGCTGCCTACAATCTCTCTCTCTGCTGTTTCTCTCTCTTCTGTTTCTCTCTCTCCTGTTTCTCTCTCTCTCTCTTCTGTTTCTCTCTCTGCTGTTTCTCTCTCTCCTGTTTCTCTATCTCTTCTGTTTCTCTCTCTCCTGTTTCTCTCTCCTGTTTCTCTCTCTCCTGTTTCTCTCTCTCTCCTGTTTCTCTCTCTCTCTTCTGTTTCTCTCTCTCTCTTCTGTTTCTCTCTCTCTGTTTCTCTCTCTGTTTCTCTCTCTCTGTTTCTCTCTCTCTGTTTCTCTCTCTCTGTCTCTCTGTTTCTCTCTCTCTGTTTCTCTCTCTCCTGTTTCTCTCTCTCTCTGTCTTCTGTTTCTCTCTCTCTTCTGTTCTCTCTCTCTGTTTCTCTCTCTCTGTTTCTCTCTCTGTTTCTCTCTCTGTTTCTCTCTCTGTTTCTCTCTCTCCTGTTTCTCTCTCTCTCCTGTTTCTCTCCTGTTTCTCTCTCTCTCTGTTTCTCTCTCTGTTTCTCTCTTTCTGTTTCTCTCTCCTGTTTCTCTCTCTCTTCTGTTTCTCTCTCTCCTGTTTCTCTCTCTCCTGTTTCTCTCTCTGTTTCTCTCTCTCTCTCTCTCTCTGTTTCTCTCTCTCTGTTTTTCTCTCTCCTGTTTCTCTCTCCTGTTTCTCTCTCTCCTGTTTCTCTCTCTCTCTGTTTCTTTCTCTTCCTGTTTCTCTCTCTCCTGTTTCTCTCTCTCTCCTGTTTCTCTCTCTTCTGTTTCTCTCTCTCCTGTTTCTCTCTCTCTCCTGTTTCTCTCTCTCCTGTTTCTCTCTCTCTCCTGTTTCTCTCTCTCCTGTTTCTCTCTCTCCTGTTTCTCTCTCTCTCTCTCTCCTGTTTCTCTCTCTCTCTTCTGTTTCTCTCTCCTGTTTCTCTCTCTCTCTCTTCTGTTTCTCTCTCCTGTTTCTCTCTCTCTGTTTCTCTCTCTCCTGTTTCTCTCTTCTGTTTCTTCTCTCTCTCTCCTGTTTCTCTCTCTCCTGTTTTTCTCTCTCCTGTTTCTCTCTCTCTGTTTCTCTCTCCTGTTTCTCTCTCTCTCCTGTTTCTCTCTCTTCTGTTTCTCTCTCTCCTGTTTCTCTCTCTCCTGTTCTCTGTTTCTCTCTCTCCTGTTTCTCTCTCTCTCCTGTTTTCTCTCTCCTGTTTCTCTCTCTCCTGTTTCTCTCTCTCTCTTTCTCTCTCTCTCCTGTTTCTTCTCTCTCTCTCTCTTCTCTGTTTCTCTCTCTCTGTTTCTCTCTCTCCTGTTTTCTCTCTCTTTCTCTCTCTCCTGTTTCTCTCTCTCCTGTTTCTCTCTCTCTCCTGTTTCTCTCTCTCCTGTTTTCTCTCTCTCTCTCTCTCCTGTTTCTCTCTCTCCTGTTTCTCTCTCTCTCTGTTTCTCTCTCCTGTTTCTCTCTCTCTGTTTCTCTCTCCTCTCTTCTGTTTCTCTCTCTCTGTTTCTCTCTCTCCTGTTTTCTCTCTCTCCTGTTCTCTGTTTCTCTCTCCTGTTTCTCTCTCTCCTGTTTCTCTCTCTCCTGTTTTCTCTCTCTGTTTCTCTCTCTCTCCTGTTTCTTCTCTCCTGTTTCTTCTCTGTTTCTCTCTCTCCTGTTTTTCTCTCTCCTGTTTCTCTCTCTCCTGTTCTCTCTCTCTCTCCTGTTTCTCTCTCTCTGTTTCTCTCTCTCTGTTTCTCTCTCTCCTGTTTCTCTCTCTCCTGTTTCTCTCTCTCCTGTTTCTCTCTCTCCTGTTTCTTCTCTGTTTCTCTCTCTCCTGTTTTTCTCTCTCTGTTTCTCTCTCCTGTTTCTCTCTCTCCTGTTTCTCTCTCTCCTGTTTTTCTCTCTCTCCTGTTTCTCTCTCTCCTGTTTCTCTCTCTCCTGTTTCTCTCTCTCCTGTTTTCTCTCTCTCCTGTTTCTCTCTCTCTCTCCTGTTTCTCTCTCTTCTCTGTTTCTCTCTCCTGTTCTCTCTGTTTCTCTCTCTCCTGTTTCTCTCTCTCTCTCTCTCTCCTGTTTCTCTCTCTCCTGTTTCTCTCTCTCCTGTTTTCTCTCTCCTGTTTCTCTCTCTCTCTGTTTCTCTCTCCTGTTTTCTCTCTCTCCTGTTTCTCTCTCTCCTGTTTCTCTCTCTTCTGTTTCTCTCTCTCTGTTTCTCTCTGTTTCTCTCCTGTTTCTCTCTCTCCTGTTTCTCTCTCTCTCTCTCTCCTGTTTCTCTCTCTCTGTTTCTGTTTCTCTCTGTTTCTCTCTCTCCTGTTTCTCTCTCTCCTGTTTCTCTCTCTCTCTGTTTCTCTCTCTCCTGTTTCTCTCTCTCTGTTTCTCTCTCTCTGTTTCTCTCTCTCCTGTTTTTCTCTCTCTCCTGTTTCTCTCTCTCCTGTTTCTCTCTCTCCTGTTTCTTCTCTCTGTTTCTCCTGTTTTCTCTCTCTCTGTTTTTCTCTCTCTCTCTCTCTCTGTTTCTCTCTCTCTCCTGTTTCTCTCTCTCTCCTGTTTCTCTCTCTCTCTGTTTCTCTCTCCTGTTTTCTCTCTCTCCTGTTTCTCTCTCCTGTTTCTCTCTCTCTCCTGTTTCTCTCTCCTGTTTCTCTCTCTCTCCTGTTTCTCTCTCTCCTGTTTCTCTCTCTCCTGTTTCTCTCTCCTGTTTCTCTCTCTCCTGTTTCTCTCTCTCTCCTGTTTCTCTCTCTCTCCTGTTTCTCTCTCTCCTGTTTCTCTCTCTCTGTTTCTCTCTCTCCTGTTTCTCTCTCTCCTGTTTTCTCTCTCTCCTGTTTCTCTCTCTCCTGTTTCTCTCTCTGTTTCTGTTTCTCTCTGTTTCTCTCCTGTTTCTCTCTCTCCTGTTTTCTCTCTCCTGTTTCTCTCTCTCTCTCCTGTTTCTCTCCTGTTTCTCTCTCTCTCCTGTTTTCTCTCTCTCTCTCTGTTCTCTCTCTCTCCTGTTTTCTCTCTCTCCTGTTTCTCTCTCTCTCCTGTTTTTCTCTCTCTCTGTTTCTGTTTCTCTCTCCTGTTTCTCTCTCTCCTGTTTTCTCTCTCCTGTTTCTCTCCTGTTTTCTCTCTCTGTTTCTCTCTTCTGTTTCTCTCTCTTCTGTTTCTCTCTCTCTCCTGTCTCTCTGTTTCTCTCTCTCCTGTTTCTCTCTCTCTCCTGTTTCTCTCTCTCCTGTTTCTCTCTCTCTGTTTCTGTTTCTCTCTCTCTGTTTCTCTCTCTCTCCTGTTCTCTTTCTCTCTGTTTCTCTCTCTCCTGTTTCTCTCTCCTGTTTCTCTCTCCTGTTTCTCTCTCTCCTGTTTCTCTCTCTCTGTTTCTCTCTCTCTTCTGTTTCTCTCTCTCCTGTTTCTCTCTCTCTCCTGTTTCTCTCTCTCTCCTGTTTCTCTCTCTCCTGTTTCTCTCTCTCCTCCTTTTCTCTCTCTCCTGTTTCTCTCTCTCTCTCCTGTTTCTCTCTCTCCTGTTCTCTCTCTCCTGTTTTTCTGTTCTCTGTTTCTCTCTCTCCTGTTTCTCTCTGTTTCTCTCTCTCCTGTTTCTCTCTCTCTCCTGTTTTCTCTCTCTCCTGTTTTTCTCTCCTGTTTCTCTCTCTCCTGTTTCTCTCTCTCTCTGTTTCTGTTTCTCTCTCTCCTGTTTCTCTCTCTCCTGTTTCTTTCTCTCTCTCTGTTCTGTTTCTCTGTCTCTCTCTCCTGTTTCTCTCTCTCTCCTGTTTTCTCTCTCTCCTGTTTCTCTCTCTCCTGTTTCTCTCTCTCTCTCTCCTCTCTCTCTCTCCTGTTTCTCTCTCTCCTGTTTCTCTCTCTCTGTCTGTTTCTCTCTCTCCTGTTTCTCTCTCTCCTGTCTTCTCTCTGTTTCTCTCTCTCTCTGTTTCTCTCTCTCCTGTTTCTCTCTCTGTTTCTCTCTGTTTTCTCTCCTGTTTCTCTCTCTTCTGTTTTCTCTCTCCTGTTTCTCTCTCTGTTTCTCTCTCTCTGTTTCTCTCTCTCCTGTTTCTCTCTCTCCTGTTTCTTCTCTCTCTCTCCTGTTTCTCTCTCTCCTGTTTCTCTCTCTCTCCTGTTTCTCTCTCTCCTGTTTTCTCTCTCTCCTGTTTTTCTCTCTCTCTCCTGTTTCTCTCTCTCCTGTTTCTCTCTCTCTCTCTCCTGTTTTCTCTCTCTCTCTCTTTCTCTCTCTGTTTCTCTCTCTCCTGTTTCTCTCTCTCTCCTGTTTTTCTCTCTCTCTCCTGTTTCTCTCTCTCTCTGTTTTCTCTCTCTCCTGTTTCTCTCTCTCCTGTTTCTCTCTCTCCTGTTTCTCTCTCTCTCCTGTTTTCTCTCTCCTGTTCTCTGTTTCTCTCTCCTGTTTCTCTCTCTCCTGTTTTCTCTCTCTCCTGTTTCTCTCTCTCTCTCTCTCTCCTGTTTTCTCTCTCTCCTGTTTCTCTCTCTCTCTCTCCTGTTTCTTTCTCTCTCTCCTGTTTCTCTCTCTCCTGTTTCTCTCTCTCCTGTTTCTCTCTCTCTGTTTCTCTCTCTCCTGTTTCTCTCTCTTCTGTTTCTCTCTCTCCTGTTTCTCTCTCTCTCTTCTGTTTCTCTCTCTCCTGTTTCTCTCTCTCCTGTTTCTCTCTCTCTCCTGTTTCTCTCTCTCCTGTTTCTCTCTCTCTCCTGTTTCTCTCTCTCCTGTTTCTCTCTCTCCTGTTTCTCTCTCTCCTGTCTTCTGTTTCTCTCTCTCTCTCCTGTTTCTCTCTCTCCTGTTTCTCCTGTTTCTCTCTCTCCTGTTCTCTGTTTCTCTCTCTCTCCTGTTTCTCTCTCTCTCCTGTTTCTCTCTCTCCTGTTCTCCTCTCTCTCTCTGTTTCTCTCTCTCTGTTTCTCTCTCCTGTTTCTCTCTCTCTGTTTCTCTCTCTCCTGTTTCTCTCTCTCTCTCTCTCTCTCCTGTTTCTCTCTCTCTCCTGTTTTCTCTCTCTCCTGTTTCTCTCTCTCCTGTTTCTCTCTCTCTCTCTCTGTTTCTCTCCTGTTTCTCTCTCTCTCCTGTTTCTTCTCTCTCTCTGTTTCTCTCTCTTTTTCTCTCTCCTGTTTCTCTCTCTCCTGTTTCTCTCTCTCTCTGTTTCTCTCTCTCCTGTTTCTCTTCTCTCTCTCTCCTGTTTCTCTCTCTCTCCTGTTTCTCTCTCCTGTTTCTCTCTCTCCTGTTTCTCTCTCTCTCCTGTCTCTCTCTCTGTTTCTCTCTCTCTGTTCTCTCTCTCTCCTGTTTCTCTCTCTCCTGTTTCTCTCTCCTGTTTCTCTCTCTCTCCTGTTTCTCTCTGTTTCTCTCCTGTTTCTCTCTCTCCTGTTTTTTCTCTCTCTCCTGTTTCTCTCTCTCTCTGTTTCTCTCTCTCTCCTGTTTCTCTCTGTTTCTCTCTCTCTCTCTGTTCTCTCTCCTTTCTCTCTCTCCTGTTTTCTCTCTCTCCTGTTTCTCTCCTGTTTCTCTCTCTCTCCTGTTTCTCTCTCTCCTGTTTCTCTCTCTCCTGTTTCTCTCTCTCTCCTGTTTCTCTCTCTCTCCTGTCTCTCTCCTGTTTCTCTCTCTGTTTTCTCTCTCTCTGTTTCTCTCTCCTGTTTTCTCTCTCTCCTGTTTCTCTCTCTCCTGTTTCTCTCTCTCCTGTTTCTCTCTCCTGTTTCTCTCTCTCTCCTGTTTCTCTCTCTCTGTTTCTCTCTCCTGTTTCTCTCTCTCTCCTTTCTCTCTCTCTCCTGTTTCTCTCTCTCTCTCCTGTTTTCTCTCTCTCTGTTTTCTCTCTCTCCTGTTTTCTCTCTCCTGTTTCTCTCTCCTGTTCTCCTGTTTCTCTCTCTCCTGTTTTTCTCTCTCCTGTCTTCTGTTTCTCTCTCTCTCTCCTTTCTCTCTCTTCTGTTTCTCTCTCTCTGTTTCTCTCTCCTGTCTTCTGTTTTTCTCTCTCTCCTGTTTTCTCTCTCCTGTTTTCTCTCTCTCCTGTTTCTCTCTCTCTCCTGTTTCTCTCTCTCTCCTGTTTCTCTCTCCTGTTTCTCTCTCTCTCTCTGTTTCTCTCTCTCCTGTTCTCTCTCCTGTTTCTCTCTCTCTCTTCTGTTCTCTCTCTCTCTCCTGTTTCTCTCTCTCCTGTTTCTCTCTCCTGTTTCTCTCTCTCTCCTGTTTCTCTCCTGTTTCTCTCTCTCTCCTGTTTCTCTCTCTCCTGTTTCTCTCTCTCCTGTTTCTCTCTCTCCTGTTTTCTCTCTCTCTGTTTCTCTCTCTCCTGTTTCTCTTTCTGTTTCTCTCTCCTGTTTCTCTCTCTCCTGTTTCTCTCTCTCCTGTTTCTCTCTCTCTCCTGTTTTCTCTCTCTCTCTGTTCTCTCTCTCTCCTGTTCTCTCTCTCTCTGTTTCTCTCTTCTCTCTCTCTTGTTTCTCTCTCTCCTGTTTCTCTCTCCTGTTTCTCTCTCTTCTGTTTCTCTCTCTCCTGTTTCTCTCTCTCCTGTTTCTTCTCTCCTGTTTTCTCTCTCTCTGTTTCTCTCTCTCCTGTTTTCTCTCCTGTTTCTCTCTCTGTTTCTCTTTCTCTCTCTCTCCTGTTTCTCTCTCTCTCTCCTGTTTTTCTCTCTCCTGTTTCTCTCTCTCCTGTTTCTCTCTCTCCTGTTTTCTCTCTCCTGTTTCTCTCTCTCCTGTTTTCTCTCTCTCCTGTTTTCTCTCTCCTGTTTCTCTCTCTCTGTTTCTCTCTCTCCTGTTTCTCTCTCTCCTGTTTCTCTCTCTCCTGTTTCTCTCTCTCTCTGTTCTCTGTTTCTCTTCTGTTTCTCTCTCTCTCCTGTTTTCTCTCTCCTGTTTCTCTCTCTCTCTCCTCTTTCTCTCTCTCTCCTGTTTTCTCTCCTGTTTCTCTCTCTCCTGTTTCTCTCTCTCTGTTTCTCTCTCTCCTGTTTCTCTCTCCTGTTTTCTCTCTCTCCTGTTTCTCTCTCTCCTGTTTCTGTTTCTCTCTCCTGTTTCTCTCTCTCTCCTGTTTCTCTCTCTCTCTCTGTTTTCTCTCTCTGTTTCTCTCTCTCCTGTTTCTCTCTCTCCTGTTTCTCTGTTTCTCTCTCCTGTTTCTCTCTCTCCTGTTTTCTCTCTCTGTTTCTCTCTCTCCTGTTTCTCTCTCCTGTTTCTCTCTTCTGTTTCTCTCTCCTGTTTTCTCTCTCTCCTGTTTCTCTCTCTCCTGTTTTCTCTCTCTCCTGTTTCTCTCTCTCCTGTTTCTCTCTCTCTCCTGTTTTCTCTCTGTTTCTCTCTCCTGTTTCTCTCTCTCTCTGTTTCTCTCTCCTGTTTTTCTCTCTCTCTGTTTCTCTCTCTTCTCCTGTGTTTCTCTCTCCTGTTTCTCTCTCTCTGTTTTCTCTCTCTCCTGTTTTCTCTCTCTCTCTCTCTCCTGTCTCTCTGTTTCTCTCTCCTGTTTTTCTCTCTCTCCTGTTTCTCTTCTCCTCTCTCTCCTGTTTCTCTCTCCTGTTTCTCTCTCCTGTTTCTTCTCTCTGTTTCTCTCTCTCCTGTTTTCTCTCTCCTGTTTCTCTCTCTCTGTTTCTGTTTCTGTTTCTCTCTCCTGTTTCTCTCTCTCTCCTGTTTCTCTCTCTCCTGTTTCTCTCTCTCCTGTTTCTCTCTCTCCTGTTTCTCTCTCTCCTGTTTCTCTCTCCTGTTTTCTCTCTCTCCTGTTTCTGTTTCTCTCCTGTTCTCTCTCTCCTGTTTCTCTCTCTCCTGTTTCTCTCTCTCTGTCTCTCTCTCTCCTGTTTTCTCTCTCTCTGTTTTTCTCTTCTCTCTGTTTCTCTCTCTCCTGTTTCTCTCTCTCCTGTTTCTCTCTCTCTCCTGTTTCTCTCTCTCCTGTTTCTCTCTCTCTCCTGTTTCTCTCTCTCCTGTTTCTCTCTCTCTCCTGTTTCTCTCTCTCCTGTTTCTCTCTCTCTCCTGTTTCTCTCTCTCCTGTTTCTCTCTCTCTCCTGTTTCTCTCTCTCCTGTTTCTCTCTCTCTCCTGTTTCTCTCTCTCTCTGTTTCTCTCTCTCCTGTTTCTCTCTCTCCTGTTTCTCTCTCTCTCTCTCTTCTGTTTCTCTCTCTCTCCTGTCCTGTTTCTCTCTCTCCTGTTTCTCTCTCTCTCCTGTTTCTCTCTCTCTGTTTTCTCTCTCTCCTGTTTCTCTCTCTCCTGTTTCTCTCTCCTGTTTCTCTCTCTCTCCTGTTTCTCTCTCCTGTTCTGTTTCTCTCTCTCCTGTTTTCTCTCTCTCCTGTTTCTCTCTCTCTCTCTCCTGTTTTCTCTCTCTCTCTCCTGTTTCTCTCTCTCTCCTGTTTCTCTCTCTCTCCTGTTTCTCTCTCTCCTGTTTCTCTTCTCTCCTGTTTCTTCTCTCCTGTTTCTCTCTCTCTGTTTCTCTCTCTCCTGTTTCTCTCTCTCCTGTTTTCTCTCTCCTGTTTCTCTCTCTCCTGTCTCTCTCCTGTTTCTCTCCTGTTTCTCTCTCTCCTGTTTCTCTCTCTCCTGTTTCTTCTCTCTCCTGTTTCTCTCTCTCCTGTTTCTCTCTCTCTGTTTCTCTGTTTCTCTCTCTGTTTCTCTCTCTCTCTCTCTCCTGTTTCTCTCTCTCTCCTGTTTCTCTCTCTCCTGTTTCTCTCTCTCTATTGTTTCTCCCCCTCTCCTGTTTCTCTCTCCTGTTTCTCTCTCTTCTGTTTCTCTCTCTCCTGTTTCTCTCTCTCTTCTGTTTCTCTCTCTCCTGTTTCTCTCTCTCTCCTGTTTCTTCTCTCTGTTTCTCTCTCTCCTGTTTCTCTCTCTCCTGTTTCTCTCTCTCCTGTTTCTCTCTCTCCTGTTTCTCTCTCTCCTGTTTCTCTCTCTCCTGTTTCTCTCTCTCCTGTTTCTTCTCTCTCTCTCCTGTTCTCTCTCTCTCCTGTTTCTCTCTCCTGTTTTCTCTCTCTCCTGTTTCTCTCTCTCCTGTTTTCTCTCTCTCCTGTTTCTCTCTCTCCTGTTTCTCTCTCCTGTTTCTCTCTCTCTCTCTCTCCTGTTTCTCTCTCTCCTGTTTCTCTCTGTTTCTGTTTCTCTCTCCTGTTTTTCTCTCTCTGTTTTCTCTCTCCTGTTTTCTCTCTCTCCTGTTTCTCTCTCTCTGTTTCTCTCTTTCTCTCTCCTGTTTCTCTCTCCTGTTCTCTGTTTCTCTCTCTCTCTGTTGTTTCTCTCTCCTGTTTCTCTCTCTCCTGTTTCTCTCTCTCCTGTTTTTCTCTGTTTCTCTCTCTCTCCTGTTTCTCTCTCTCCTGTTTCTCTCTCTCTCTCTCTCTGCTGTTTCTCTCTCTCCTGTTTCTCTCTCTGCTGTTTCTCTCTCTCTCTCCTGTTTCTCTCTCTGCTGTTTCTCTCTCTCCTGTTTCTCTCTCTCCTGTTTCTCTCTCTCCTGTTTCTCTCTCTGCTGTTTTTCTCTCTCTCTCCTGTTTCTCTCTCTCCTGTTTCTCTCTCTCCTGTTTTCTCTCTCTCTCCTCTCTCTCTCCTGTTTCTCTCTCTCCTGTTTCTCTCTCCTGTTTCTCTCTCTCCTGTTTTTCTCTCTGTTTCTCTCTCTCCTGTTTCTCTCTCTGTCTGTTCTCTCTGTTTCTCTCTCTCCTGTTTCTCTTTTCTCTCTCTCCTGTTTCTCTCTCTCCTGTTTCTCTCTCTCCTGTTCTCTCCTCTCTCTCCTGTTTCTCTCTCTCTCTGTTCTCTCTCTCTCTCTCTCTCTCCTGTTTCTCTCTCTCCTGTTTCTCTCTCTCTCCTGTTTCTCTCTCTCTCCTGTTTCTCTCTCTCTCCTGTTTCTCTCTCTGCTGTTTCTCTCTCTCTCTCCTGTTTCTCTCTCTCTCTGCTGTTTCTCTCTCTCTCAGTCAGTTAATTTGACCTGGGGAAAGATAGACACTTAACAACAATTTACTTGAATGGGAAGCAATTGGCTGTCAGACATATTGACAGACAACGACCTCACTTGAATTAGATTATGTTTTGCCAATTACTCTCAGATACCTGCACAAACAAACACTAACTGAGGAGAGGAGAGGAGAGACATTAGATTCCAATATGGCTGCCCGTCCCCCCCACCACAGAACAGGTCTTTGACTAGTTCTATCTCGTCCGTTCTAACTGTATAAACCTGTGACGGTGCTTGGTCATGAAACAGTTACTTTGTTGTAGAATTAGATCCTTCCCACACTGTCATTTTCCTGTTCAGTTTGCTGAACACAATCTTAACTGATTTCCTGATCCACCTCCATCCCATCGACGCTCGGTGATTTTTACTACCAGTTATTTCACACAACAGAGGACATAATTGTGTTAATTGCTATGTGTGTGAAGTCCCTCCAATGTGCTCCCGCCCGGAAGATGCAGCGGAGTACATTTCTTCTTTCGATGCACTTTTGGTGTAATCGTTGGGAAAATATGAAAATGACAATGTGGTAGAAAATATATATTCCGTCGTTGTCGTGACGCTTTGTGCCCGTTGTCATGATGATTCGTTGCCATGGCTCTTTGTGCTCGTTGTCATGATGCTTCGTTGTCATGACGCTTTGTTCTTCACTTCACTTCGTTTTCTTTTTCTTTGTTATTTTTTAATGCATCCCAAATGGCACCTTAATCCCTATACAGCACACTACTTCTGACCAGAGCCCATCAAAAGAAGTGCACTAGAAAGTGAATAGGGTGCCATGCATGCCCTGTCTACAAAGATGAATTTGATTTGTTTATTATTTCCCAGAGAGGATGAGGGAAAATGAGATGTCTTTGATGTTGGGGGGAAGTCAGTTCAGGGGAAAGTTACTGAGAGGAACAACTCAGTTGTCATCTCAACAAGACACTTTTAAACTCGATGTTGGCACCATAAAGTAGCGTTGTACTGTAGACAGTTATTGTGGACCATTATAGCAGTAGTAGTAGTAGTAATTGTGTGTCGACAACCCTCAGGTCAGCGGTGTTTGGTAGAATGATGGCACAACATGTCAGGTGATGAGGTGTGTAGTCCTGAACCATATCCTACATGCTTCCATGCATATAGACCACGAGTTACCTCAGAACTCACACAACCATTACATAACATTTGCTAAATGGGCAGACATGGATAAACTACCACTTGAAAACCTAACAAACCTACCATTTTGCTTTTTATTTCAGTTGATGTGCCTGTGAATACAATACTGAAGATACAAGGCTGGAGTTAGATTGGGCGCGTTCTAAGAAAGAGTACAGGTGCAACAGGGGGAAGCCCAAGACAACATGGTGGATGGAGTCTGATCTCCAACTACATCAGCAGAGCTGGAGCATGGTGGAGGAGGTGGGCGGAGACTAACAGAGCTGGAGCACGGTGGAGGAGGTGGGCGGAGACTAACAGAGCTGGAGCACAGTGGAGGAGGTGGGCGGAGACTAACACAGGTGGAGAGCCTTTGTTGCTGCCAGCTGGAACCACAGGGATGGCTGAGTGAGTGAGCCTGAAACCAATGATCAACAACACAATAAAATACTGTACATTGTCATGAACAGTTATTTACATTGCATCCACTTCTTTTAAACAGTTGACAGAGAGAGATAATGGTTGCTAAGTTATCTGTTAAACGTGGTATTCATGGGAGTTTGGAGATAATGAAAGGAGTTTATTTTAAATTGTTTGATGTTGCTTCTGTTGTTGTTGTTGGAGTGATGATGACTGTCTGCCGTACTTAGATTGTTGACTCATCTTAAAACTGTGTGTGTGTGTGTGTGTGTGTGTGTGTGTGTGTGTGTGTGTGTGTGTGTGTGTGTGTGTGTGTGTGTGTGTGTGTGTGTGTGTGTGTGTGTGAGATGTCAACAGGGAAAGCTGTGAGACTGATGCCCCCAGTAAATCTCCAACTGTACTGGCCCCTCCTGGCCACCGTAGTAAATGACTCTCTGTAGCAAGGTCTTGACAGTGGTAATGTGTCTGCTATTGAAATGTCTTCTGGCCTTTAAAACTAGCCCTCCATTCACGGTGAGCTATGCTGTCTGGGTAGCATGCTCTGCATTGTGTTTAGTGTTTGGCTGGACTAAAGGTTTTTGGATAAATTACAGTGACAGAGGCAGTGGAAAATCAAAGATCTGTCATTCTGAATGGAGCCTCGTGGTTAACAGCCGACTCTCTCTCTGTCTCTTTCTCTTTCTCTCTCTCTTTCTCTTTCTCTCTCTCTCTTTCTCTTTCTCTTTCTCTCTCTCGCTCTCTCTCTCATGCTCTCTCTCTGTCTCTTTCTCTTTCTCTCTCTCTCTCTCTCTCTGTCTCTTTCTCTCTCTCTCATGCTCTCTCTTTCTGTCTCTTTCTCTCTCTCTCATGCTCTCTCTCTGTCTCTTTCTCTCTCTCTCATGCTCTCTCTCTGTCTCTTTCTCTTTCTCTCTCTCGCTCTCTCTCTCATGCTCTCTATCTGTCTCTCTTCTCTCTCTCTCTCTCTCTCATGCTCTCTATCTGTCTCTTTCTCTTTCTCTCTCTCGCTCTCTCTCTCATGCTCTCTATCTGTCTCTTTCTCTTTCTCTCTCTCGCTCTCTCTCTCATGCTCTCTCTCTGTCTCTCTTCTCTTTCTCTCTCTCGCTCTCTCTCTCATGCTCTCTCTCTGTCTCTTTCTCTTTCTCTCTCTCGCTCTCTCTCTCATGCTCTCTCTCTGTCTCTTTCTCTTTCTCTCTCTCGCTCTCTCTGTCTCTCTTTCTCTTTCTCTCTCTCGCTCTCTCTCTCTCATGCTCTCTCTCTCTCTCTCTCTCTCTCTGTCTCTCTCTCTCTCTCTCTCTCTCTGTCTCTCTCTCTCATGCTCTCTCTCTCTTTCTCTTTCTCTCTCTCGCTCTCTCTCTCATGCTCTCTCTCTGTCTCTTTCTCTTTCTCTCTCTCTCTCTCTCTCTCTCTCTTTCATGCTCTCTCTCTGTCTCTTTCTCTTTCTCTCTCTCGCTCTCTCTCTCATGCTCTCTATCTGTCTCTCGTTCTCTTTCTCTCTCTCGCTCTCTCTCTCTCTCTCTCTGTCTCTCTCTCTCTCATGCTCTCTCTCTCTGCTCTCTCTCTGTTCTCTTCTCTTCTCTCTCTCTCTCTCTCTCTCTCTCTCTCTCTCATGCTCTCTCTCTCTGTCTCTTTCTCTTTCTCTCTCTCGCTCTCTCTCTCATGCTCTCTCTCTCTCTCTTTCTCTTTCTCTCTCTCATGCTCTCTCTCTCTCTCTCTTTCTCTCTCTCGCTCTCTCTCTCATGCTCTCTATCTGTCTCTCTTTCTCTTTCTCTCTCTCGCTCTCTCTCTCATGCTCTCTATCTGTCTCTCGTTCTCTTTCTCTCTCGCACGCTCTTTCTCTCCTCTATCCTCTCCTCCTCCTCTCCTTCCTCTCCTCCTCCTCTACTGTCTCCTTCAGTTCCCAAATGGCACCTGATACCCTATAAAGTGATTCACTTTTGCCACAAAGCACTATGGGTCCTGCTGGAAAGGAGTGTCCTACAAAGGTAATAGAGTATCATTTGAAACACACCCAGTGTCAGAAATCAATTCTCCAGCTCTTTACCTCCAGACAGGTTTTACAGATGAATGAAAAATAACAGGCAAATATATAAATATATATTTTAAGAAATGGATATGAAAAGGTTTGGGAGAAAATTATAATACCTCCGTTCAACCCTTATCCTTAAAATGTGCACACACACACACAAACTGCCCCCCACTGTCAAACACACACAAACTGCCCCCACTGTCAAACACACACAAACTGCCCCCCACTGTCAAACACACACAAACTGCCCCCCAGTCAAACACACACAACTGCCCCCCAGTCAAACACACACAAACCCCCCACTGTCAAACACACACAAACTGCCCCCCCCAG
>NW_024609730.1:150000-152500 GCF_018296145.1 Oncorhynchus tshawytscha
AACATGTGTCTGGTGATGATCCCTGGAGTACAGTATTCCTGTCAAACATCTGAAATCAACACGTGTCTAGTAACCATCTCTTCCATTCCATAGGGACTTGTCTTTCAAAGTGACTCCTCACCCTCACCTGTTGCACACACAGATTCCTCTACCTCACTTCCCCCCTGTAACTATACAGAGAGCGTGCGACTCTCTTTGTTTTTACATCCCCTTGTAACTATAGCAACGGGTGATTAGAGCTACGGAACTCTGCCCGTGTGTTTTCGCTGTGTAGAAGAGTGAATGTGTTTAAGTTATGGATATGATTCACATCATGAAGTTTAAATTGCTCCGTCGTGAGGTTACCCGTACGGAAAAGTTGCTATGATGATTGTAATAATTAGTTTCTCTGATCTAAACTGTAATCAACTAGCTTTAATAGGAATCGGGGGAACAAATGTATTTGTTGTTGCCGACATATCATTTTATTGTCGTAACCTTGACTGTCAATGTTGTGGGGTCTGTCTCTAATGGGACCCTATTCCTTAAGGGGCCCTGGTCATTGTATTTGTCACGTGTACCAAGAACAACAGATGTAGACCTGACAGTGAAATGCTTACTTACAGGCCCTAACCAACAGGTGTAGACCTGACAGTGAAATGCTTACTTACAGGCCCTAACCAACAGGTGTAGACCTGACAGTGAAATGCTTACTTACAGGCCCTAACCAACAGGTGTAGACCTGACAGTGAAATGCTTACTTACAGGCCCTAACCAACAGGTGTAGACCTGACAGTGAAATGCTTACTTACAGGCCCTAACCAACAGGTGTAGACCTGACAGTGAAATGCTTACTTACAGGCCCTAACCAACAGGTGTAGACCTGACAGTGAAATGCTTACTTACAGGCCCTAACCAACAGGTGTAGACCTGACAGTGAAATGCTTACTTACAGGCCCTAACCAACAGGTGTAGACCTGACAGTGAAATGCTTACTTACAGGCCCTAACCAACAGGTGTAGACCTGACAGTGAAATGCTTACTTATCAGCATCTAGCTCCAGTTGTCGGATCCTCACCTCCTTGTCAGCTTCTATTTTCCTAATTTCAAGTTCAAAATTCTTCTGTCTTTCTTTATCTTTTTGCTCCATTTCTAACCGAGCCAGCCTCACCTTCAGCCTAGCAGTCCCATCTGAACGACCCGAAGCAGAAGATAAAGGATCGAATCGGGGCAATGTAAAAGGGGTACGAGGAACCCCTTCCTCCGCCCTGTCCTCCGACTTGGCATCAGAAGGTCTACCAGTCTCCTCTCCTTGCAATGAGAGAATCTGTTCTCTCACTAAACCCTCCCTGACTAGCACCAAAAGCTCAGCCTTTAGGGCTTTCTCAGGGAATACAAATCCATAATGGTCAGCTATAGCTACAAGGTCTACTTTACGAAACCTCACCAAACAATCAATAGAGGGCGAGGCAGCCATCTTTTCCAATGCAGTCTCCTGAACACACTAACTAAACAAGTCATCCAAACTCACAACCTACCATCACACCTCAATCACTAACCACAGAGAGAGCTCAGAGCAGCAGGGTCCGGTGGGTTTAATGGAAAGATCCCAGATGAGCCCCCATTATGTTACGCACGCCTCTATGAAGAGGGAACGCAACACCCTGCTACAACTAAACTCTCTGTGAAGCGAAAAAGGTATGGACTGTAGGTGCGAGTAAAAATGACAACAAGCAGAATGTCGTACCGTTTACAAGGACTTTATTCCTTTTGGGGGCTCGTCCGGGATGGGGAACGTAACACACCCTACAGCTACCTTCAACCCCTCCTGTCCCACCCTACAGCTACCCTCAACCCCTCCTGTCCCACCCTACAGCTACCCTCAACCCCTCCTGTCCCACCCTACAGCTACCCTCAACCCCTCCTGTCCCACCCTACAGCTACCCTCAACCCCTCCTGTCTATCTCTGAAGACCATACATACTTTTTCAACTATGCAGCAATGTTTCACACTAGTTCTGAACCTTTCTATTCTCATAGTATCAACAGATTGTAAATTAAATATGATCTTTTTTTACAAAGAGTATTATTATATTATTGATGGATTGACTATGACTATTCATGTCACCCAGCAGTGCTCTCTGCAGAGTTAGCTACAATTAAATGTTGCAATTCTTCAGCCGTTCCTGAAACTGTGACCAGGAACAAGTTAAATATGAGCCGTACCAAAACAAAAGGTTGAATGATTGCAGTACTGAGATGGTTGGATGCTCCATATATATATAACATTCCGTTGGTTGAAAGAATGTTGTGTAATCATTTCAATTGAAAATCTTGATGTTTTGATGACGCCGTCGTTTTTTGTATCAGTTCATAAACTAAATAGAATTGAGTTCAACAAAGACATACTTCTCTGACTGCAAGAGACGGAAGGAGGATGAGTCAAGAGAGTAGGGAGAGAGAAATAGAGAGAGATAGGGAGAGAGAGAGAGAGAGAGAGAGAGAGAGAGAGAGAGAGACAG
>NW_024609730.1:157500-167500 GCF_018296145.1 Oncorhynchus tshawytscha
CAGAGCCCTGACCTCAAGCCTATCAAAAATATGTGGGCAGCTCTGTCAGGAGGAATGGGACAAAATTCACCCAACTTATTGTGGGAAGCTTGTGGAAGGATACCTGAAACGTTTGACCCAAGTTAAACAATTTGCTTCCAAATACTAATTGAGTGTATGTAAACTTCTGACCCACTGGGAATGTGATGAAAGAAATCAAAGCTGAAATAAATAATTCTCTCTACTATTATTCTGCATTTCACATTCTTAAAATAAAGTGGTGATCCTAACTCACCTAAAACAGGGATTTTTACTCGGATTAAATGTCAGGAATTATGAAAAACTGAGTTTAAATGTATTTGGCTAAGGTGTATGTAATCTTCCGACATCAACTGTATATATTTTATATATATCAATTCAATTTAATGGGCTTTATTGGCATGGGAAACGTGTTAACATTGCCAAAGCAAGTGAGGTAGATAATATACAAAAGTGAAATAAACAATCAAATTAACAGTAAACATTAAACATACAGAAGTTTCAAAACAATAAAGACATTAAAAATGTCATATTATGTATATATATAAAGTGTTAAATGGTTAAAGTACACAAGGGAAAATAAATAAGCATAAACGTGGGCTGTATTTACAATGGAATGGGACAAAATGATCTGTCTCTCTTTCTCCTCACTCCTCATGGTAGAACACTAGTGTTTCATATCCATGTACTTCATGTATCCTCATGTAAAGGCCTATACACACACACACACACACACACACACACACACACACACACACACACACACACACACACACACACACACACACACACACACACACACACACACACACACACACCCACAAATCCCTCCCCACACACACACACACACACACACACACACACACACACACCCACAAATCCCTCCCCACACACACACACACACACCCCTCCCACACACACACACACACCCACAAATCCCTCCCACACACACACCCACAAATCCCTCCCACACACACACACACACACACACACCCCCCCACACACACACACCCCTCACCACACCCCTCCCACACACACACCCCTCCCCACACACACACACACACACACACACACATCCCACCCACACACACACACCCTCCCACCACACACACACACCACACACACACACACCTCCCCCACCCCTCCCACACACACACCCACACACCCCTCCCACACAAACACCACACCCCTCCCACACACACACACCCCTCCCCACAAACACACACCCACACCCCTCCCACACACACACACACACCCCCCTCACCACACACACACACCCCTCCCCACACCACACACACACACACCCCACACCAAACACACCCCTCCCCACACACACACACACACACACCCTCATCACTCCGGCGAGAGAAGCATTAACAGTCAGTGAGGAGGAAGCAGTCATGCTGAAAACACATTTCCAAAGGCTGCAGCTGCACTTCATGGAGAATAAATGATCTGGTTTGTCAGTCATCAGTGAGAGTCTGTAAAGAAGCTGGGAGACACACAGGCACTTAAACACACACACACATGCACACACAGAGACACACAGACACACTTAAACACACAAACTCATAGAGACATACACACACAGGGACACACACACACAGAGACACACTTAAACACATACACACACAGACACACACACACACAGAGACACACACAACACACACGGATTCAGAAACTCACTTCACACACATTAGAGGGCTGTCATTCCATCCCCAGCTCTCTGTGTCTCGCTGTGACACAGGCAAACACAGACGTCAGCTCAGGAAGGGAAGTGTGAAGAATCAGGCCATTAAGTAAAACAATGATTAGTGCTGATCAAAGAGGCTCCACAGCGCCAGGCTTTGTTTAGGCACCTTTGATGTTGTCAAACTCTTGCTGCTGCAACCATGAGGCCTGGCAAGGAGATCCATGATATCACTGTCCTGACAACACACACTCACACACATAGACTCTCTAACACATACAGACTGACACACACAGACACACACACACACACACACATAGACTCTATAACACACACAGACTGACACACACAGACACACACACTCACACACATAGACTCTCTAACACACACAGACTGACACACACACAGACTGACACACACATAGACTCTCTAACACACACAGACTGACACACACACATAGACTCTCTAACACACACAGACTGACACACACAGACACACACTCACACACACACACACATAGACTCTCTAACACACACAGACTGACACACACAGACACACACACACACACAGACTGACACACACACAGACACACACATAGACTCTCTAACACACACAGACTGACACACACACAGACTGACACACACATAGACTCTCTAACACACACAGACTGACACACACACACACAGACACAGACACACACACACACATAGACTCTCTAACACACACAGACTGACACACACAGACACACACACACACACACACAGACACACATAGACTCTCTAACACACACAGACATGACACACACACAGAGACACACACACACACACTAACACACATAGACTCTCTAACACACACAGACTGACACACACACAGACAGACACACACACAGACTCTAACACACACACACACAGACAGACACACACAGACACACACACACAGACAGACACACACATAGACTCTCTAACACACACAGACTGAACACACACACAGACACACACAAACACAGGACAGACACACACAGAGACACACAGACACACACACAACACACATAGACTCTCTAACACATGCACACACACACACACAGACAGTAACACACACATACACACACTGACACACAGAGACTCTATAACACACAGACAGTAACACACACACATGCACACACACACAGACAGTAACACACATACACACACTGACACACAGGGACTCTCGTACAGACACACACACACACACACACAAAAACACACACACAGACAGTAACACACACACACACAAACTTACACACAAACTTACACACACTCATATACTGTCACACAGAATTACATTTTCATGTACACACCATCGTGACGCCTACCCGCCCCAATGTACGCTGTCAATGCACCCACACTTTTGAATGCTAGTCATCCAGATTGAACTAAAACACAGGATGGATACGAGGTATGGGGGCCGAGAGAATAAGTGGACGAGACGTTATATATATAAAGAGAGGAGAAAGAGAGGAGAGAGAGAGGAGAGAGAGAGAGAGAGAGAGAGAGAGAGAGAGAGAGAGAGAGAGAGAGAGAGAGAGAGAGAGAGAGAGAGAGAGAGAGAGAGAGAGAGAGAGAGGAGAGGAGAGAGAGAGAGGGAGAGAGAGAGAGAGAGAGAGAGAGAGGAGAGAGAGACAGAGAGAGAGAGAGAGAGAGAGAGAGAGAGAGAGAGAGAGAGAGAGAGAGAGAGAGAGAGAGAGAGAGAGAGAGAGAGAGAGAGAGAGAGAGAGAGAGAGAGAGAGAGAGGGAGAGAGAGGGGGGGACTGAAAGAGAAATAGAAAGAGAGACACAGAGAGAGAGAGAGAGAGAGAGAGAGAGAGAGAGAGAGAGAGAGAGAATACACTCCGTTATGTCACTTCACACTGCTCGAGCAAACCACGAGAATAAGGACAATACTGATGATACCTGATGGTAATCTTACATTGTTTTTGATTATTTAGTTTTAATCCTTCCCCAAACCATAGCCTTAACCTTAACCTTAACCTTAACCACTCTGAATGAAAGCCTAAACCTAACCCTTTGAGTTGCCTTAACCTTAACCTTACCCACTCTGAATGAAAGCCTAAACTCTTTGAGTTGTTTCTGTTTCAACCCTGTAACCAAGGGGAATTATCCCTGTAACCACGGGGAAGTATCCCTGTAACCAAAGGGAATTATCCCTGTAACCATGGGGAAGTATCCCTGTAACCAAGGGGAATTATCCCTGTAACCACGGGGAAGTATCCCTGTAACCAAGGGGAATTATCCCTGTAACCAAGGGGAATTATCCCTGTAACCAAGGGGAATTATCCCTGTAACCAAGGGGAATTATCCCTGTAACCAAGGGGAATTATCCCTGTAACCAAGGGGAATTATCCCTGTAACCATGGGGAATTATCCCTGTAACCAAGGGGAATTATCCCTGTAACCATGGGGAATTATCCCTGTAACCAAGGGGAATTATCCCTGTAACCATGGGGAAGTATCCCTGTAACCAAGGGGAATTATCCCTGTAACCATGGGGAATTATCCCTGTAACCATGGGACTTATCCCTGTAACCAAGGGGAATTATCCCTGTAACCATGGGGAAGTATCCCTGTAACCATGGGGAATTATCCCTGTAACCACGGGGAAGTAATGCATCAAAAATAGATATTCATCTGTAATATATCAAGTTTTTGAAGGGAAACTATGAGCTCTTGTTGCAGTTGCCTTCGTAATGCTCAGCACCAACCTAGATTAGGTCCTAGCTATTGAGAAAGAAAGGGGAGGAGGGGGAGATGGGGAGAGGAGGAGAGCGATGGGCAGGAGGGAGATGGGGAGAAGGGGAGAGGGGGAGGGAGGCAGGAGGGGATGGGCAGGAGGGCCATGGGGAGAAGGGGAGGGGGTAGGAAAGCAGGAGGGGATTGGGGAGAAAGAAGGGGAGAGAGTGAGGAAGGCAGCAGGGGATTGGGGAGAGGGAGATGGGCAGGAGGGAGATGGGGAGAAGGGGAGAGGGGCAGGGAGGCAGGAGGGAGATGGGGAGAGGGAGATGGGCAATAGTGAGATGGGGAGAAGGGGAGAGGGAGAGGAAGGCAGGAGGGAGATGGGGAGAGGGAGATGGGCAGGAGTGAGTTGTGGAGAAGGGGAGAGGGAGAGGAAGGCAGGAGGGAGAAGGGGAGAAGGGGAGAGGGAGAGGAAGGCAGGAGGGAGATGGGGAGAAGGGGAGAGGGGGAGGAAGGCAGGAGGGAGATGGGGAGAAGGGGAGAGGGGAGGAAGGCAGCAGGGGATTGGGGAGAAGGGGAGAGGGGGGAAGGCAGCAGGGGATTGGGGAGAAGGGGAGAGGGGGAGGAAGGCAGCAGGGGATTGGGGAGAAGGGGAGAGGGGGAGGAAAGCAGGAGGGAGATGGGGTGAAGGGCAGGGTGAAAAAGACAGGGAGGAGAGGGAGCCGTTTCAAGGATAAAGAGAGAGAAGGAGGTGTTAACACCTTCAGACAAAATGCACCATGAAGTTTTCCCTTTATTCATAATCCCCTTTCTCTTTTACACCGACTAGTGACAGGAACAGGGGAAGACAGGGGGAAGGAGGAGGAGACTAGTGACAGGAACAGGGGAGGGCAGGGGGAAGGAGGAGGAGGAGACTAGTGACAGGAACAGGGGAGGGCAGGGGGAAGGAGGAGGAGACTAGTGACAGGAACAGGGGAGGGCAGGGGGAAGGAGGAGGAGGAGACTAGTGACAGGAACAGGGGAGGGGGCAGGGGGAAGGAGGAGGAGACTAGTGACAGGAACAGGGGAGGGCAGGGGGAAGGAGGAGGAGGAGACTAGTGACAGGAACAGTGACAGGGGGAGGGGGCAGGGGGAAGGAGGAGGAGGGGGGAGGAGGAGACTAGTGACAGGAACAGGGGAGGGCAGGAGGGACAGGGGAAGGAGGAGGAGGAGGAGGAGACTAGTGACAGGAAGAGGGGAGGGCAGGGGGAAGGAGGAGGAGGAGACTAGTGACAGGAAACAGGGGAGGGCAGGGGGAAGGAGGAGGAGGAGACTAGTGACAGGAACAGGGGAGGGCAGGGGGGGGAAGGAGGAGACTAGTGACAGGAGGAGACTAGTGACAGGAACAGGGGAGGGGGGGGGAAGGAGGAGGAGGAGACTAGTGACAGGAACAGGGGAGGGCAGGGGGGGAAGGAGGAGGAGGAGACTAGTGACAGGAACAGGGGAGGGACAGGGGGGAGAGGAGGAGGAGACTAGTGACAGGAACAGGGGAGGACAGGGGGAAGGAGGAGGAGGAGACTAGTGACAGGAACAGGGGGAGGGCAGGGGGGGAAGGAGGAGGAGGAGACTAGTGACAGGAACAGGGGAGGGCAGGGAGGAGGAGGAGGAGGAGACTAGTGACAGGAACAGGGGAGGGCAGGGGGAAGGAGGAGGAGGAGACAGTGACAGGAGGGCAGGGGGACAGGGGAGGGAACAGGGGGGCAGGGGGAAGGAGGAGGAGACTAGTGACAGGAACAGGGGAGGGCAGGGGGAAGGAGGAGGAGGAGACTAGTGACAGGAACAGGGGAGGGCAGGGGGAAGGAGGAGGAGGAGACTAGTGACAGGAACAGGGGAGGGCAGGGGGAAGGAGGGAGGAGACTAGTGACAGGAACAGGGGAGGGCAGGGGGAAGGAGGAGGAGGAGACTAGTGACAGGAACAGGGGAGGGCAGGGGGGGAGGAGGAGGAGACTAGTGACAGGAACAGGGGAGGGCAGTGGGGGAAGGAGGAGGAGGAGACTAGTGACAGGAACAGGGGAGGGCAGGGGGGGAGGGCAGGGGGAGGAGGAGGAGGAGGAGGAGACTAGTGACAGGAACAGGGGGGGAGGGCAGGAGGGGGAGGAGGAGGAGGAGGAGGAGGGAGGAGACTAGTGACAGGAACAGGGGAGGGCAGGGGGAAGGAGGAGGAGGAGACTAGTGACAGGAACAGGGGAGGGCAGGGGGAAGGAGGAGGAGGAGACTAGTGACAGGAACAGGGGAGGGCAGGGGGAAGGAGGAGGAGGAGACTAGTGACAGGAACAGGGGAGGGCAGGGGGAAGGAGGAGGAGGAGACTAGTGACAGGAACAGGGGAGGGCAGGGGGAAGGAGGAGGAGGAGACTAGTGACAGGAACAGGGGGGGAGGGGACAGGGAGAAGGAGGAGGAGACTAGTGACAGGAACAGGGGAGGGAGGGCAGGGGAAGGAGGAGGAGGAGACTAGTGACAGGAACAGGGGAGGGCAGGGGGGGGGAGGAGGAGGAGGAGGAGACAGTGACAGGAACAGGGGAGGGCAGAACAGGGGAGGGAAGGAGGAGGAGGAGACTAGTGACAGGAACAGGGGAGGGCAGGGGGAAGGAGGAGGAGGAGACTAGTGACAGGAACAGGGGAGGGCAGGGGGAAGGAGGAGGAGGAGACTAGTGACAGGAACAGGGGAGGGCAGGGGGAAGGAGGAGGAGGAGACTAGTGACAGGAACAGGGGAGGGCAGGGGGGGAAGGAGGAGGAGGAGACTAGTGACAGGAACAGGGGAGGGCAGGGGGAAGGAGGAGGAGGAGACTAGTGACAGGAACAGGGGAGGGCAGGGGGAGGAGGAGGAGGAGACTAGTGACAGGAACAGGGGAGGGCAGGGGGAAGGAGGAGGAGGAGACTAGTGACAGGAACAGGGGAGGGCAGGGGGAAGGAGGAGGAGGAGACTAGTGACAGGAACAGGGGAGGGCAGGGGGAAGGAGGAGGAGGAGACTAGTGACAGGAACAGGGGAGGGCAGGGGGGAAGGAGGAGGAGGAGACTAGTGACAGGAACAGGGAGGGCAGGGGGAAGGAGGAGGAGGAGACTAGTGACAGGAACAGGGGAGGGCAGGGGGAAGGAGGAGGAGGAGACTAGTGACAGGAACAGGGGAGGGCAGGGGGAAGGAGGAGGAGACTAGTGACAGGAACAAGGGAGGGCAGGGGGAAGGAGGAGGACTAGTGACAGGAACAGGGGAGGGCAGGGGGAAGGTGGAGGAGGAGACTAGTGACAGGAACAGGGGAGGGCAGGGGGGGGAAGGAGGAGCAGACTAGTGACAGGAACAGGGGAGGGCAGGGAGGGGGAGGAGGAGGAGGAGACTAGTGACAGGAAAAGGGGAGGGCAGGGAGAAGGAGGAGACTAGTGACAGGAACAGGGGAGGGCAGGGGGAAGGAGGAGGAGGAGACTAGTGACAGGAACAGGGGAGGGCAGGGGGAAGGAGGAGGAGGAGACTAGTGACAGGAAAAGGGGAGGGCAGGGGGGAAGGAGGAGACTAGTGACAGGAACAGGGGAGGGCAGGGGGAAGGAAGGAGGAGACTAGTGACAGGAAAAGGGGGGAGGGGGCAGGGAGAAGGAGGAGACTAGTGACAGGAACAGGGGAGGGCAGGGGGAGGAAGGAGGAGACTAGTGACAGGAACAGGGGAGGGCAGGGGGGGGAAGGAGGAGACTAGTGACAGGAAAAGGGGAGGGCAGGGAGAAGGAGGAGACTAGTGACAGGAACAGGGGAGGGCAGGGGGGAAGGAGGAGACTAGTGACAGGAAAAGGGGAGGGCAGGGGAAGGAGAGGAGGAGACTAGTGACAGGAACAGGGGAGGGCAGGGGGAAGGAGGAGACTAGTGACAGGAACAGGGGGAGGGCAGGGAGGAGGAGGAGGAGGAGACTAGTGACAGGAACAGGGGAGGGCAGGGGGAAGGAGGAGGAGGAGACTAGTGACAGGAACAGGGGAGGGCAGGGGGAAGGAGGAGGAGGAGACTAGTGACAGGAACAGGGGAGGACAGGGGAAGGAGGAGGAGGAGACTAGTGACAGGAACAGGGGAGGACAGGGGGAAGGGGGAGGAGGGAGGAGGAGGAGGACAGGAGGAGGAGGAGGAGGAGACTAGTGACAGGAACAGGGGAGGACAGGGGGAAGGAGGAGGAGAAGAAGGAATCTTATTGCAAGAACTGGGAGCTCTTTAAATTTGAGGTGTCCAAATATCTTAGAAAATATGGTAGTAATCTTGCTAAGACCAGAAGAGCTGGAAAAGGTGATCATTAAGATAACTTCCCTTTCTCAGAGGTCCCCAGCTGACCTCTTGGGGGAGGAGAAGTTGGAACTAATTGAGTTACAAAATAAACTGGATAATATATATAAATTAAAAGCACAAGGAGCCTTTATTAGATCTAGGAAAAAATGGATTGAGGAGGGAGAACAGAATTCATCCTATTTCTTTAGACTTGAGAAATTTCACTCTAAAAATAACACTATCCATAAGTTAAACATTGATGGTGTTATTACAGATGACCAAAAATTAATCGCTAAATACTGCAGCAATTTTTACAGAAAATTGTATAGCTCTACGTACTGTCAGGAATCCACAGATATGTTTTTTAACTCACTGAATAATGTTCACTCTATCAGTGATATAGAATCTAAACAGTGTGATGAACCCATCAAAGTTGAAGAGATTATAGAGTCTATCAAACATCTAAAGAACAATAAATCACCAGGTGTTGATGGAATTACATCAGAATTTTACCAATGATTTTCTGAACAAGTAGCTCCCTTCCTATTTGAAGTCTTTTTAGAGAGTATTAAAAACAATGTTCTCCCTCCTACAATGAGTCAGGGGTTAATAACACTGATACCTAAGCCTAAAAAAGAAGTGCTGCTCATCGATAACTGGTGTCCAATTTGTCTTCTTAATAATGACTATAAGATATTAGCCTCACTACTTGCAAAAATAATTAAAGAAGTCCTGGATGCAATCATTGATGAAACACAGTCTGGCTTCATGAGGAACAGACATATTTCTAACAATGTCAGACTAGTATTAGACGTACTTGACTACTCAGACCTAATAACTGAGGATAGCTTCATATTATTTTTAGATTTTTATAAAGCATTTGACACAGTAGAGCATCAGTTTCTCTTCCACTCCCTTGAGAGACTTGGCTTTGGGGATTTTTTCTGTAAGGCTATTAAGACTCTCTATGCAAATGGTAACAGCTCTATCAAATTGAAATATGGCACCTCTCCTAGATTTGAGTTAAAGAGAGGAATTAGGCAAGGTTGTCCTATCTCTCCGTACCTGTTTTTATTAATCACCCAACTTCTTGCAAATTCTTTAAATAATAGTCCTGTACAAGGTATTTCCATAGCTGGTAAAGAAATTATTATAAGCCAGCTGGCTGACGATACTACACTTTTTCTGAGACGCTAACCAAATTCCCATATCGATCAATGTGATACAATCCTTTTCCAAAGCGTCTGGTCTATATCTTAACATTAATAAATGTGAACTCATAGCTGTCAAAGATTGTGTGACACCTTCAT
>NW_024609730.1:172500-175000 GCF_018296145.1 Oncorhynchus tshawytscha
CACCTCTCTATCCTACCGCTATCATTTTATAAAGAGACACGTTTTGTAATGGGTACCAATACACCTCTCTATCCTACCGCTATCATTTTATAAAGAGACACGTTTTGTAATGGGAACCAATACACCTCTCTATCCTACCGCTATCATTTTATAAAGACACACGTTTTGTAATGGGTACCAATACACCTCTCCATCCTACCGCTATCATTTTATAAAGAGACACATTTTGTAATGGGAACCAATACACCTCTCTATCCTACCGCTATCATTTTATAAAGAGACACGTTTTGTAATGGGAACCAATACATCTCTCCATCCTACCGCTATCATATTATAAAGACACACGTTTTGTAATGGGTACCAATACACCTCTCTATCCTACCGCTATCATTTTATAAAGAGACACATTTTGTAATGGGAACCAATACATCTCTCCATCCTACCGCTATCATTTTATAAAGAGACACATTTTGTAATGGGTACCAATACTTCCATCCTTCCACCCTTTGATGTGTCTGACTTGTAGAACTGTCCTTATCATTCTAATCTAGAGGACAAGCTTTCAGTTGAAGAGACACATTTTGGAATGGGCGTCAATACGTCCAGGACTCCTTTCATGTGTAGAAGTTCTGTAACTGTCCTTATCATTTTAGAGGACACACGTTCTAACAGACACAGAAACTTCTGGAACTCCATGACTTCTATTACTCGTGTAGTTTCCAGATCCCTCTCTAACCCACAACTATGAAGCGCACTACTTTAACCAGAGTCCTATGAGATCCTGGTCCCTATGAAGTGCACTACTTTAACCAGAGTCCTATGAGATCCTGGTCCCTATGAAGTGCACTACTTTAACCAGAGTCCTATGAGATCCTGGTCCCTATGAAGTGCATTACTTTAACCAGAGTCCTATGGGATGCTGGTCCCTATGAAGTGCACTATATAGTAAACAGGGTGCATTTTGGGACGCTGACTATATGATGTGTGAGCTAAAATAAATACATAATCACTCACAGTTACAACTTGTTCTCACAGTCTCACGTCAGAATGAGAGGTTCATACATGTTTCTCACACGTCAAATTGTTTCAAGGTGAAGTTTAGAGATGAACTCTGAACTTTTAAGGTTAAGCATTAACTCCCAATGGTCAAGGTAAGGGTTAAGGTGTGGGATTAACTCCCAATGGTCAAGGTAAGGGTTAAGGTGTGGGATTAACTCCCAATGGTCAAGGTAAGGGTTAAGGTGTGGGATTAACTCCCAATGGTCAAGGTACGGGTTAAGGTGTGGGATTAACTCCCAATGGTCAAGGTAAGGGTTAAGGTGTGGGATTAACTCCCAATGGTCAAGGTAAGGGTTAAGGTGTGGGATTAACTCCCAATGGTCAAGGTAAGGGTTAAGGTGTGGGATTAACTCCCAATGGTCAAGGTAAGGGTTAAGGTGTGGGATTAACTCCCAATGGTCAAGGTAAGGGTTAAGGTGTGGGATTAACTCCCAATGGTCAAGGTAAGGGTTAAGGTGTGGGATTAACTCCCAATGGTCAAGGTAAGGGTTAAGGTGTGGGATTAACTCCCAATGGTCAAGGTAAGGGTTAAGGTGTGGGATTAACTCCCAATGGTCAAGGTAAGGGTTAAGGTGTGGGATTAACTCCCAATGGTCAAGGTAAGGGTTAAGGTGTGGGATTAACTCCCAATGGTCAAGGTAAGGGTTAAGGTGTGGGATTAACTCCCAATGGTCAAGGTAAGGGTTAAGGTGTGGGATTAACTCCCAATGGTCAAGGTAAGGGTTAAGGTGTGGGATTAACTCCCAATGGTCAAGGTAAGGGTTAAGGTGTGGGATTAACTCCCAATGGTAAGGGATTAACTCCCAATTAGGTGGGATTAACTTCAAGGTAAAGGTGTGGGATTAACTCCCAATGGTCAAGGTAAGGGTTAAGGTGTGGGATTAACTCCCAATGGTCAAGGTAAGGGTTAAGGTGTGGGATTAACTCCCAATGGTTAAGGTAAGGGTTAAGGTGTGGGATTAACTCCCAATGGTCAAGGTAAGGGTTAAGGTGTGGGATTAACTCCCAATGGTTAAGGTAAGGGTTAAGGTGTGGGATTAACTCCCAATGGTCAAGGTAAGGGTTAAGGTGTGGGATTAACTCCCAATGGTCAAGGTAAGGGTTAAGGTGTGGGATTAACTCCCAATGGTCAAGGTACGGGTTAAGGTGTGGGATTAACTCCCAATGGTCAAGGTAAGGGTTAAGGTGTGGGATTAACTCCCAATGGTCAAGGTACGGGTTAAGGTGTGGGATTAACTCCCAATGGTCAAGGTAAGGGTTAAGGTGTGGGATTAACTCCCAATGGTCAAGGTAAGGGTTAAGGTGTGGGATTAACTCCCAATGGTCAAGGTAAGGGTTAAGGTGTGGGATAGACTTAAAAACAAAAACACCTTTCTATTGCTGGATTTGAAGATGCAACCGTTTGAATCAGAGGCAGATGCTTAAATCTATCCACCATCCT
>NW_024609730.1:180000-195000 GCF_018296145.1 Oncorhynchus tshawytscha
CTTTGCACACCAGTATCTCTACTTGCACATTCATCTTCTGCACATCCATCACTCCAGTCTCTCACTCCAGTGCTTAATTGCTAAATTGTAATTATTTCGCCACTACGGCCTATTTATTGTCTTACCTCCTTTTTAAATTGTGTTATTGACTGTATGTTTTGTTTATTCCATGTGTAACTCTGTGTAGTTGTTTGTGTCGCACTGCTTTGCTTTATCTTGGCCAGGTCGTAGTTGTAAACGAGAACTTGTTCTCAACTAGCCTACCTGGTTAAATAAAGGTGTTCTCAACTAGCCTACCTGGTTAAATAAAGGTGAATTAAAAATACATGTAAAAAATTCCATTGGGTTGTAACTTTCCATGCTAATTGTTACGTGGTTATAAATATAGTCCCTTATCATTCCATTGGGTTGTAACTTTCCATGCTAATTGCTACATGGTTATAAATATAGTCCCTTATCATTCCATTGGGTTGTACCATTCCATGCTAATTGTTACGTGGTTATAAATATAGTCCCTTATCATTCCATTGGGTTGTAACTTTCCATGCTAATTGTTACGTGGTTATAAATGTAGTCCCTTATCATTCCATTGGGATCTAATGTATACTGGGTGCAACGTTTAATGTTAATCGCCGCGTGTTTATCCATTGGTTTATAATGACATTGTTAGCGTTAGCTAGCTTTACGTAGATTAAGCTTAATGACATTGTTAGCGTTAGCTAGCTTTATGTAGTTTAAGCTTAATGACATTGTTAGCGTTAGCTAGCTTTACGTAGTTTAAGCTTAATGACATTGTTAGCGTTAGCTAGCTTTACGTAGTTTAAGCTTAATGATATTGTTAGCGTTAGCTAGCTTTACGTAGTTTAAGCTTAAACGCAGATGGTTAAAAGCCTCTTGTATCTTCCCTATGTGGAACTCTATAATATACTTAGCTCCTGTATTTGCCTGGTTTGACTGATCAAACAAATGAAGATGTGTTTTCTGACAGTTTGTTGCCATGGTTTCCTAGTATGTCTTGGTATATGATGGCAAAGAAAACAACTTACAACTTTTAAGATTCTGTCTGTCTGTCTGTCTGTCTGTCTGTCTGTCTGTCTGTCTGTCTGTCTGTCTGTCTGTCTGTCTGTGTGTCTGTGTGTCTGTGTGTGTGTGTGTGTGTCTGTCTGTCTGTGTGTGTGTGTGTGTGTCTGTGTGTGTGTGTGTGTGTGTGTGTGTGTGTGTGTGTGTGTGTGTGTGTGTGTGTGTGTGTGTGTGTGTGTGTGTGTGTGTGTGTGTGTGTGTGTGTGTGTGTGTGTGTGTGTGTGTGTGTGTGTGTGTGTGTGTGTGTGTGTGTGTGTGTGTGTGTGTGTGTGTGTGTGTGTGTGTGTGTGTGTGTGTGTGTGTGTGTGTGTGTGTGTGTGTGTGTGTGTGTGTGTGTGTGTGTGTGTGTGTGTGAGAGAGACAGCATACCACCGTGGTATTGTTTTGGATGTGACTGTAGTACAAGACAGAAGAAGACCTTGACTCAAGGGCAACACCGTTTAACATGCACAAGCCTTTCCCACAGCGTTAACAAGAGAGAAAGTAAGAAGGTGAAAGAAAGAGAGAGAGAAAGTAAGAAGGTGAAAGAAAGAGAGAGAGAAAGAAAGAAGGTGAAAGAAAGAGAGAGAGAAAGAGAGAAAGTGAAAGAAAGAGAGAGAGAGAGAAAGAAAGAAGGTGAAAGAAAGAGAGAGAGAAAGAAAGACAGTGAAAGAGAAAGAAAGAGAAAGAAGGTGAAAGAAAGAGAGAGAGAAAGAAAGAAGGTGAAAGAAAGAGAGAGAGAAAGAAAGAAAGAGAAAGAAAGACAGTGAAAGAGAAAGAAAGAGAGAAAGAAAGACAGTGAAAGAGAAGGACAAACAGAGAACGGAAACAGGAAAGAATAACCGTGTTTCCTACCACTGGTTTTGAACCAGAGTCTCCACACTGGGACACTGTTAGCCCTCTGAGCCCAAAGCTTAGTCATAAATAATGTGTGAGATGTGGTTTATAATGTAATAATCTGCATTCTACAGACTGTGTGATGGTGTTGAAGGTAGCTTGTCTGCATTCTACAGACTGTGTGATGGTGTTGAAGGTAGCTTGTCTGCATTCTACAGACTGTGTGATGGTGTTGAAGGTAGCTTGTCTGCATTCTACAGACTGTGTGATGGTGTTGAAGGTAGCTTGTCTGCATTCTACAGACTGTGTGATGGTGTTGAAGGTAGCTTGTCTGCATTCTACAGACTGTGTGATGGTGTTGAAGGTAGCTTGTCTGCATTCTACAGATGGTGTCTGCATTCTACAGACTGTGTTGAAGGTAGCTTGTCTGCATTCTACAGACTGTGTGATGGTGTTGAAGGTAGCTTGTCTGCATTCTACAGACTGTGTGATGGTGTTGAAGGTAGCTTGTCTGCATTCTACAGACTGTGTGATGGTGTTGAAGGTAGCTTGTCTGCATTCTACAGACTGTGTGATGGTGTTGAAGGTAGCTTGTCTGCATTCTACAGACTGTGTGGTGGTGTTGAAGGTAGCTTGTCTGCTTTCTACAGACTGTGTGATGGTGTTGAAGGTAGCTTGTCTGCATTCTACAAATTGTGTGTACTTATCAGTTTCCCTGGTCAGACTGATCCTCCTGGGACTAGGCCTGTTTAATGTTAAGTGCCAATTACCTCAATTCCAAGGTTAGTGGGCCAAACACACAAACACATCACACCACAGCATGGCATGGCACACTCTGCACCCCAAGCACTTTCTCAGCTACAGCTCTGCACCCCAAGCACTTTCTCTCTCTCCCACCCTCTCTGTGTCTCTGTCTCTATGATTCAGTCTCTGTCTATCTCTGTCTCTATGTTTCAGTCTCTGTCTCTATGATTCAGTCTCTGTCTATATTGAACCTATGTCTCAGTCTCTGTCTATCTCTGTCTCTATGTTTCAGTCTCTGTCTTTCTCTGTCTCTGTTTCAGTCTCTGTCTATCTCTGTCTCTAAGTTTCAGTCTCTGTCTTGTCTCTCTGTTTCAGTCTCTGTCCTTCTCTGTCTCTATGTTTCAGTCTCTGTCTTTCTCTGTCTCTATGTTTCAGTCTCTGTCTATCTCTGTCTCTATGTCTCAGTCTCTGTCTATCTCTGTCTCTATGTTTCAGTCTCTGCCTATCTCTGTCTCTATGTTTCAGTCTCTGTCTATCTCTGTCTCTATTTTTCAGTCTCCGTCTATCTCTGTCTCTATTTTTCAGTCTCTGTCTTTCTCTGCCTCTATGTTTCAGTCTCTGTCTATCTCTGTCTCTATGATTCAGTCTCTGTCTATATCGAACCTATGTTTCAGTCTCTGTCTATATCGAACCTATGTTTCAGTCTCTGTCTATTTCTGTCTCTATGTTTCAGTCTCTGTCTATATCCAACCTGTGTTTTAGTCTCTTTCTATATCCAACCTGTTTCAGTCTCTGTCTATCTCTGTCTCTATGATTCAGTCTCTGTCTATATCAAACCTACACTACCTTTCAAAAGTTTAGGGTCACTTAGAAATGTCCTTGTTTTCCATGAAAACAGACATGAAATGAGTTGCAAAATGAATAGAAAATATAATAACGTTGACAAGGATATAAAAAATGTTTTTTAATTGAAATAATAATTATGTCCTTCAAACTTTGCTTTTGTCAAAGAATCAGCCTTGCAGAGCCTTAGCATTCCAGTTGTCAATTTGTTGAGGTATTCACCGCGTGCTTCCAGAAGCACCTCCACAAGATGGATTGGCTTGACGGGCACTTCTTACTTACCATACGATCAAGTTGCTCCCATAACAGCTCAACAGGGTTGATATCCGGTGACTGTGCTGGACAGAATATAGACAGAATACCAGCTGACTGCTTCTTCCCTAAATAGTTATTGCATAGTTTGGAGCTGTGCTTTGGGCCATTATCCTGTTGTAGGGAGAAATTGGCTCCAATTAAACGCCATCCACGGGGTAAGGCATGGCGTTGCAAAATGGAGTGGTAGCCTTCCTTCTTCAAGATCCCTTTTACCATGTACAAATCTCCCACATTACCACCACCAAAGCACCCCCAGACCATCACATTACCACCACCAAACCACCCCCAGACCATCACATTACCACCACCAAACCACCCCCAGACCATCACATTGCCACCACCAAACCAGACCCCCCAGACCATCACATTACCACCACCAAACCACCCCCAGACCATCACATTACCACCACCAAACCACCCCCCCCAGACCATCACATTGCCTCCACCAAACCACCCCCAGACCATCACATTGCCTCCACCAAACCACCCCCAGACCATCACATTGCCTCCACCAAACCACCCCCAGACCATCACATTGCCTCCACCAAACCACCCCCAGACCATCACATTGCCTCCACCAAACCACCCCCAGACCATCACATCACATCCTACCACCACCCCCACCATCAAACCAAACCACCCCAGACCATCACATTGCCACCACCAAACCAAACCCCCCAGACCATCACATTGCCTCCACCAAACCACCCCCAGACCATCACATTGCCTCCACCAAACCACCCCCACCAAACCATTGCCTCCCCCCAGACCATCACATTGCCTCCACCAAACCACCCCACCAAACCACCACCCCCAGACCATCACATTGCCACATTGCCTCCACCAAACCACCCCCACCAAACCACCCCCAGACCATCACATTGCCTCCACCAAACCACCCCCAGACCCCATTGCCTCCACCAAAGACCATCACATTGCCTCCACCAAACCACCCCCAGACCATCACATTGCCTCCACCAAACCACCCCCAGACCATCACATTGCCTCCACCAAACCACCCCCAGACCATCCATTGCCTCCACCAAACCACCCCCAGACCATCACATTGCCTCCACCAAACCACCCCCAGACCCACATTGCCTCCACCAAACCCCCCAGACCATCACATTGCCTCCACCAAACCACCCCCACCAAACCACCCCCCAGACCATCACATTGCCTCCACCAAACCACCCCCAGACCATCACATTGCCTCCACCAAACCACCCCCAGACCATCACATTGCCTCCACCAAACCACCCCCAGACCATCACATTGCCTCCACCAAACCACCCCCAGACCATCACATTGCCTCCACCAAACCACCCCCAGACCATCACATTGCCTCCACCAAACCACCCCCAGACCATCACATTGCCTCCACCATCAAACCACCCCCCAGACCATCACATTGCCTCCACCAAACCACCCCCAGACCATCACATTGCCTCCACCAAACCACCCCCCAGACCATCACATTGCCTCCACCAAACCACCCCCAGACCCCAGACCATCACATTGCCTCCACCAAACCATTGCCTCCACCCCAGACCATCACATTGCCTCCACCAAACCCCAGACCATCAGACCATCACATTGCCTCCACCAAACCACCCCCACCAAATTGCCTCCACCAAACCCCCCAGACCATCACCAGACCATCACATTGCCTCCACCAAACCACCCCCAGACCATCACATTGCCTCCACCCAAACCACCCCCCAGACCATCACATTGCCTCCACCAAACCACCCCCAGACCATCACATTGCCTCCACCAAACCACCCCCAGACCATCACATTGCCTCCACCAAACCATCCCCAGACCATCACATTGCCTCCACCATGCTCCTCCACCATCTTTTCATTTTTTTTCTGCTTCTCGAATGTTCTTCTTTGTGATCCAAACACCTCAAATGTAGATGTGTCTGTCCATAACACTTCCTCTTGTCTTCCTCTGTCCAGTGTCTGTGTTCTTTTGCCCATCTTAATCTTTGTTATTATTGGCCAGTCTGAGATATGTCTTTTTCTTTGTATCTCGGTCTAGAAGGCCAGCATCCCAGAGTCGCCTCTTCACTGTTGACGTTGAGACTGGTGTTTTGCGGGTACTATTTAATGAAGCTGCCAGTTGAGGACTTGTGAGGCGTCTGTTTCTCAAACTAGGCACTCTAATGTACTTGTCCTCTTGCTCAGTTGTGCACTGGGGCCTCCCACACCTCTTTCTATTCTGGGTAGAGCCAGTTCTGTGAAGGGAGTAGTACACGGCGTTGTACGAGATCTTCAGTTTCTTGGCAATTTATCACATGGAGTAGCCTTCATTTCTCAGAACAAAAATAGACTGACGAGTTTCAGAAGAAAGGTCTTTGTTTCTGGCCATTTTGAGCCTGTAATTGAACCCACAAATGCTGATGCTCCAGATACTGAACTCGTCTAAAGAAGGCCCGTTTAATTGCTTCCTTAATCAGAACAACAGTTTTCAGCTGTGCTAATGTAATTGCAAAAGGGTTTTTTAATGATCAATTAGCCTTTCAAATGATAAAATTGGATTAGCTAACACAACGTGCCATTGGAACACAGGAGTGATGGTTGCTGATAATGGGCCTCTGTAAACCTATGTAGAAATTCCATTTATAAAATCAGCCGTTTCCAGCTACAATAGTATTTCTGATCAATTTGATGTTATTTTCATGGACAAAAAATGTGCTCTTCTTAAAAAAAAACAAGGACATTTCTGAGTGACCCCAAACTTGTGAACAGTAGTGTATGTTTCGGTCTCTTTTTATGTCCAACCTGTGTTTTAGTCTCTGTCTATGTCCAACTTATGTTTCAGTCTCTGTCTGTATCCATCCTATGTTTCAGTCTCTTTTTATGTCCAACCTGTGTTTTAGTCTCTGTCTATGTCCAACTTATGTTTCAGTCTCTGTCTATGTCCATCCTATGTTTCAGTCTCTGTCTGTATCCATCCTATGTTTCAGTCTCTGTCTGTATCCATCCTATGTTTCAGTCTCTTTTTATGTCCATCCTGTGTTTTAGTCTCTGTCTATGTCCAACTTATGTTTCAGTCTCTGTCTATGTCCATCCTATGTTTCAGTCTCTGTCTGTATCCATCCTACAGTTGAGGTCAGAAGTTTACATACACCTTAGCAAAGTACATTTAAACTCAGTTTTCACAATTCCTGACATTTAATCCTCGTAAAAAATTCCCTGTTTTAGGTCAGTTAGGATCACCACTTTATTTTAAGCATGTGAAATGATAGAATAATAGTGGAGAGAATGATTTATTTCATCTTTTATTTCTTTTATCACATTCCCAGTGGGTCAGAAGTTTACATACACTCAATTAATATTTGGTAGCATTGCCTTACTTGGGTCAAAGGTTTCAGGTAGCCTTCCACAAGCTTCCCACAATAAATTGGTTGAAATTTGTCCCATTCCTCCTGACAGAGCTGGCGTAACTGAGTCAGGTTTCTAGGCCTCCTTGCTCACACACGCTTTTTCAGTTCTGCCCAGAAATTTTCTATGGGATTGAGGTCAGGGATTTCTCATGAAGCCATCTATTTTGTGAAGTGCACCAGTCCCTCCTGCAGCAAAGCACCCCACAAGATGATGCTGCCACCCCCATGCTACACAGCTGGGATGGTGTTCTTCGGGCTTGCAAGCCTCCCCCTCCAAACATAACGATGGTCATTATGGCCAAAAAGTTATATTTTTGTTTAATCAGACCAGAGGACATTTCTCCAAAAGTGACGATCTTGTCCCCATGTGCAGTTGCAAACCGTAGTCTGGATTTTTTTTATGGCGGTTTTGGAGCAGTGGCTTCTTCCTTGCTGAGGGGCCTTTCAGGTTATGTCAATACAGGACTCGTAATACTGTGGATAAAGAAACTTTTGTAACCAGTTTCCTCCATCATCTTCACAAGGTCCTTTGCTGTTATTCTGGGATTGATTTGCACTTTTCGCACCAAAGTACGTTCATCTCTAGGAGACAGAACACGTCTCCTTTCTGAGCAGTATGACGGCTGCGTGGTCCCATGGTGTTTATACTTGCGTGCTATGCTACATTAAAATATGTCAATTAGCCTATCAGAATCTTCTAAAGCCATGACAACATTTTCTGGAATTTTCAGAGCTGTTTTTTTTTTTTTATTTTTACCTTTATTTAACTAGGCAAGTCAGTTAAGAACAAATTCTTATTTTCAATGACGGCCTAGGAACAGTGGGTTAACTGCCTGTTCAGGGGCAGAACGACACATTTGTACCTTGTCAGCTCGGGGATTCGAACTTGCAACCTTTCGGTTACTAGTTCAATGCTCTAACCACTAGGCTACCCTGCCGCCCCAAAGGCACAGTCAACTTAGTGTATGTACAATTCTGACCCACTTGAATTGTGATACAGTTAATTATACAGTGCCTTGCGAAAGTATTCGGCCCCCTTGAACTTTGCGACCTTTTGCCACATTTCAGGCTTCAAACATAAAGATATAAAACTGTATTTTTTTGTGAAGAATCAACAACAAGTGGGACACAATCATGAAGTGGAACGACATTTATTGGATATTTCAAACTTTTTTAACAAATCAAAAACTGAAAAATTGGGCGTGCAAAATTATTCAGCCCCCTTAAGTTAATACTTTGTAGCGCCACCTTTTGCTGCGATTATAGCTGTAAGTCGCTTGAGGTATGTCTCTATCAGTTTTGCACATCGAGAGACTGAAATTTTTTCCCATTCCTCCTTGCAAAACAGCTCGAGCTCAGTGAGGTTGGATGGAGAGCATTTGTGAACAGCAGTTTTCAGTTCTTTCCACAGATTCTCGATTGGATTCAGGTCTGGACTTTGACTTGGCCATTCTAACACCTGGATATGTTTATTTTTGAACCATTCCATTGTAGATTTTGCTTTATGTTTTGGATCATTGTCTTGTTGGAAGACAAATCTCCGTCCCAGTCTCAGGTCTTTTGCAGACTCCATCAGGTTTTCTTCCAGAATGGTCCTGTATTTGGCTCCATCCATCTTCCCATCAATTTTAACCATCTTCCCTGTCCCTGCTGAAGAAAAGCAGGCCCAAACCATGATGCTGCCACCACCATGTTTGACAGTGGGGATGGTGTGTTCAGGGTGATGAGCTGTGTTGCTTTTACGCCAAACATAACGTTTTGCATTGTTGCCAAAAAGTTCAATTTTGGTTTCATCTGACCAGAGCACCTTCTTCCACATGTTTGGTGTGTCTCCCAGTTGGCTTGTGGCAAACTTTAAACGACACTTTTTATGGATATCTTTAAGAAATGGCTTTCTTCTTGCCACTCTTCCATAAAGGCCAGATTTGTGCAATATACGACTGATTGTTGTCCTATGGACAGAGTCTCCCACCTCAGCTGTAGATCTCTGCAGTTCATCCAGAGTGATCATGGGCCTCTAGGCTGCATCTCTGATCAGTCTTCTCCTTGTATGTGCTGAAAGTTTAGAGGGACGGCCAGGTCTTGGTAGATTTGCAGTGGTCTGATACTCCTTCCATTTCAATATTATCGCTTGCACAGTGCTCCTTGGGATGTTTAAAGCTTGGGAAATCTTTTTGTATCCAAATCCGGCTTTAAACTTCTTCACAACAGTATCTCGGACCTGCCTGGTGTGTTCCTTGTTCTTCATGATGCTCTCTGCGCTTTTAATGGACCTCTGTGACTATCACAGTGCAGGTGCATTTATACGGAGACTTGATTACACACAGGTGGATTGTATTTATCATCATTAGTCATTTAGGTCAACATTGGATCATTCAGAGATCCTCACTGAACTTCTGGAGAGAGTTTGCTGCACTGAAAGTAAAGGGGCTGAATAATTTTGCACGCCCAATTTTTTCGTTTTTGATTTGTTAAAAAAGTTTGAAATATCCAATAAATGTCGTTCCACTTCATGATTGTGTCCCACTTGTTGTTGATTCTTCACAAAAAAATACAGTTTTATATCTTTATGTTTGAAGCCTGAAATGTGGCAAAAGGTCGCAAAGTTCAAGGGGGCCGAATACTTTCGCAAGGCACTGTAAGTGAAATAATCTGTCTGTAAACAATTCTTAGAAAAATGACTTGTGTCATGTACAGAGTAGATGTCCTAACCGACTTTCCAAAACTATAGTTTGTTAACAAGAAATGTGTGGAGTGGTTGAAAAACTAGTTTTAAAAAACTAGTTTTAATGACTCCAACCTACATGTATGTAAACCTCTGACCTAAACTTCATGTTTCAGTCTCTTTCTATATCCAACTCCTTTTCACTCTCTCCCTCTCTTTTTCTGACTCTTTCATGCACTCCTGTTCTCCTTCTGTATCAGTGACTGTCTCCCCTGTCCAACTCTCTCCCTACCCCCCATTCATCTCTCTGTCTCCCCTGTCCAACTCTCTCTCTACCCCCATTCATCTCTCTGTCTCCCCTGTCCAACTCTCCATCTACCCCACTTTCCCACTCTCTCTCTGTCTCCCCTGTCCAACTCCCTCTCTACCCCCATTCCCTCTCTCTGTCCCCCTGTCCAACTCTCTCTACCCCTTTCTCCGCTCTCTCTCTCTGTCTCCCTTGTCCAACTCTCTCTCTACCCCCTTCCCCACTCTCTCTCTGTCTCCCCTGTCCAACTCTCTCTCTCTACCCCATTCCCTCTCTCTGTCTCCCCTGTCCAACTCTCTCTACCCCCTTCTCCGCTCTCTCTCTGTCTCCCTGTCCAACTCTCTCTCTACCCCCTTCCCCACTCTCTCTCTGTCTCCCATGTCCAACACTCTCTCTACCCCCATTCCTCGCTCTGTCTTCCCTATCCAACTCTCTCTCTACCCCCATTCCTATCTCTATCTCCCCTGTCCAACTCTCTCTACCCCCATTCCTCTCTCTGTCTTCCCCATCCAACTCTCTCTCTACCCCCATTCCTATCTCTATCTACCCTGTCCAACTCTCTCTCTACCCCCATTCCTATCTCTATCTCCCTGTCCAACTCTCTCTCTACCCCCATTCCTCTCTCTGTCTTCCCTATCCAACTCTCTCTACGCCCCATTCCTCGCTCTGTCTCCCGGTCCAACTCTCTCTCTACCCCCTTCCCCACTCTCTCTCTGTCACCCCTGTCCAACTCTCTCTACCCCCATTCCTCTCTCTGTCTCCCGGTCCAACTCTCTCTCTACCCCCTTCCCCCTCTCTCTCTGTCACCCCTGTCCAACTCTCTCTCTACCCCCCATTCCTCTCTCTGTCTCCCCTGTCCAACTCTCTCTCTACCCCCCCATTCCTCTCTCTGTCTCCCCTGTCCAACTCTCTCTACCCCCTTTCCCCACTCACTCGCTGTGTGTGTGTGTGTGTGTGTGTCCTGTAGCTGGACTAGTATCCCTGCATGTTGTGTGTGTTGATGCAGTGATAGGGGTCTTCTATCATGTCTCTGTCATCAAATAAAACAGTAATGATATAAAAAACAATATTCATTCAAAACAAAATGACAGCGATGATTGACAGTTGCCGCCGGCGACTCTGAGACACCCAGTCATCAATAGACTATGTTGGTTTTATCTGTGCAGAGATCTGGCTTGGCTCCTAGCAGAATAATCTACAATGTCAACATGGGTTTAGTCCCAAATAGCAGCCTAGTCTCTACAGACTGCACTACTTTAGAGCGGAGCCCTATGGGGAAAAGGGCAGTGTACACTAACAAGGGGATAGGGTGCCATTTGGGACGCACAATGTTTAATTCAGCTGAATTCCATTTTTGCTAATAAAAAATTTATAAAAAAGGAAATATCACATTTACATAAGTATTCAGACCCTTTACTCAGTACTTTGTTGGAGCACTTTTGTGCAGCGATTTCTGCCTCAAGTCCTCTTGGGTATGATGCTACCAGCTTCTCACACCTGATTTTGGGGAGTTTCTCCCGGTCTTCTCTGCAGATCCTCTCAAGTTCTGTCAGGTTGGATGGGGAGCATCGCTGCACAGCTATTTTCAGGTCTCTCCAGAGATGTCCGATCGGGTTCAAGTCCGGGCTCTGGCTGGGCCACTCAAGGACATTCCGAGACTTGTCCCGAAGCCACTCCTGCAGTGTCTTGGCTGTGTGCTTAGGGTCGTTGTCTTGTTGGAAGGTGAACCTTCGCCTCAGTCTGAGGTCCTGAGCGCTCTGGAGCAGGTTTTCATCAAGGATCTGTCTGTACTTTGCTCCATTCATCTTTGACTTGATCCTGACTATTCTCCCAGTCCCTGCCGCTGAAAAGCATCCCCACAACATGATGCTGCCACCACCATGGTTCACCGTAGGGATGGTGCCAGGTTTCCTCCAGACATGAAGCTTTGCATTCAGGCCAAAGAGTTCAATCTTGATTTCATCAGACCAGAGAATCTGGTTTCTCATGGTCTGAGAGTCTTTAGGTATCTTTTGGCAAACTCCAAGCGGGCTGCCATGTGCCTTTTACTGAGGAGTGGCTTATGTAAATAAGGTATTTTTATTTTAGTTTTTTATTTGCAAAAATTCTAAAAACCTGTTTTCTCTTTGTCATTATGGGGTATTGTGATGTCGTTATGGGGTATTGTGTGTAGATTGATGAGGTTTTATTTGAATTAACACATTTCAGAGTAAAGTAACAAAATGTGGAAAGAGTCGAGGTGCCTGATAACTTTCCGAAGCCGCTGTACGTATAGAGGCAGGTGCAGTATATGGCAGGTAGCCTGTGGTACAGATTATATCAGGAGTGCAGTATATGGCAGGAAGCCCGTGGCACAGATTATATCAGGAGTGCAGTATATGGCAGGAAGCCTCTGGCACAGATTATATCAGGAGTGTAGTATATGGCAGGAAGCCTGTGGCACAGATTATATCAGTGGTGCAGTATATGGCAGGTAGCCTGTGGCACAGATTATATCAGGAGTGCAGTATATGGCAGGTAGCCTGTGGTAGAGATTATATCAGGAGTGCAGTATATGGCAGGTAGCCCGTGGCATAGATTATATCAGGAGTGCAGTATTTGGCAGGTAGCCTGTGGCACAGATTACATCAGGAGTGCAGTATTTGGCAGGTAGCCTGTGGCACAGATTACATCAGGAGTGCAGTATTTGGCAGGTAGCCTGTGGCACAGATTATATCAGTGGTGTAGTATATGGCAGGTAGCCAGTGGCACAGATTATATCAGTGGTGCAGTATATGGCAGGTAGCCAGTGGCACAGATTATATCAGGAGTGCAGTATTTGGCAGGTAGACAGTGGCACAGAATGTATCAGTGGTGCAGTATATGGCAGGTAGCCAGTGGCACAGATTATATCAGTGGTGCAGTATATGGCAGGTAGCCTGTGGCACAGAATGTATCAGTGGTGCAGTATATGGCAGGTAGCCTGTGGCACAGATTATATCAGTGGTGCAGTATATGGCAGGTAGCCTGTGGCACAGAATGTATCAGTGGTGCAGTATTTGGCAGGTAGCCAGTGGCACAGATTATATCAGTGGTGCAGTATATGGCAGGTAGCCAGTGGCACAGAATGTATCAGTGGTGCAGTATATGGCAGGTAGCCAGTGGCACAGATTATATCAGTGGTGCAGTATATGGCAGGTAGCCTGTGGCACAGATTATATCAGTGGTGCAGTATATGGCAGGTAGCCAGTGGCACAGAATGTATCAGTGGTGCAGTATATGGCAGGTAGCCTGTGGCACAGAATGTATCAGTGGTGCAGTATATGGCAGGTAGCCAGTGGCACAGAATGTATCAGTGGTGCAGTATATGGCAGGTAGCCAGTGGCACAGATTATATCAGTGGTGCAGTATATGGCAGGTAGCCAGTGGCACAGAATGTATCAGTGGTGCAGTATATGGCAGGTAGCCAGTGGCACAGATTATATCAGTGGTGCAGTATATGGCAGGTAGCCAGTGGCACAGAATGTATCAGTGGTGCAGTATATGGCAGGTAGCCAGTGGCACAGATTATATCAGTGGTGCAGTATATGGCAGGTAGCCAGTGGCACAGATTATATCAGGAGTGCAGTGGCAGGTAGCCAGTGGCACAGATTATATCAGTGGTGCAGTATATGGCAGGTAGCCAGTGGCACAGATTATATCAGTGGTGCAGTATATGGCAGGAAGCCAGTGGCACAGATTATATCAGTGGTGCAGTATATGGCAGGTAGCCTGTGGCACAGATTATATCAGTGGTGCAGTATATGGCAGGTAGCCTGTGGCACAGATTATATCAGTGAGTGCAGTAGCAGGTAGCCCGTGGCATAGATTATATCAGGAGTGCAGTATTTGGCAGGTAGCCTGTGGCACAGATTACATCAGGAGTGCAGTATTTGGCAGGTAGCCTGTGGCACAGATTACATCAGGAGTGCAGTATTTGGCAGGTAGCCTGTGGCACAGATTATATCAGTGGTGCAGTATATGGCAGGTAGCCAGTGGCACAGATTATATCAGTGGTGCAGTATATGGCAGGTAGCCAGTGGCACAGATTATATCAGTGAGTGCAGTATTTGGCAGGTAGACAGTGGCACAGAATGTATCAGTGGTGCAGTATATGGCAGGTAGCCAGTGGCACAGATTATATCAGTGGTGCAGTATATGGCAGGTAGCCTGTGGCACAGAATGTATCAGTGGTGCAGTATATGGCAGGTAGCCTGTGGCACAGATTATATCAGTGGTGCAGTATATGGCAGGTAGCCTGTGGCACAGAATGTATCAGTGGTGCAGTATATGGCAGGTAGCCAGTGGCACAGATTATATCAGTGGTGCAGTATATGGCAGGTAGCCAGTGGCACAGAATGTATCAGTGGTGCAGTATATGGCAGGTAGCCAGTGGCACAGATTATATCAGTGGTGCAGTATATGGCAGGTAGCCTGTGGCACAGATTATATCAGTGGTGCAGTATATGGCAGGTAGCCAGTGGCACAGAATGTATCAGTGGTGCAGTATATGGCAGGTAGCCTGTGGCACAGAATGTATCAGTGGTGCAGTATATGGCAGGTAGCCAGTGGCACAGAATGTATCAGTGGTGCAGTATTTGGCAGGTAGCCAGTGGCACAGATTATATCAGTGGTGCAGTATATGGCAGGTAGCCAGTGGCACAGAATGTATCAGTGGTGCAGTATTTGGCAGGTAGCCAGTGGCACAGATTATATCAGTGGTGCAGTATATGGCAGGTAGCCAGTGGCACAGAATGTATCAGTGGTGCAGTATATGGCAGGTAGCCAGTGGCACAGATTATATCAGTGGTGCAGTAT
>NW_024609730.1:200000-242500 GCF_018296145.1 Oncorhynchus tshawytscha
CTGGCTGATGGCAGCCCATTCCTGCATAATCAATGCTTGGAGTTTGTCAGAATTTGTGGGGTTTTGTTTGTCCACCCGCCTCTTGAGGATTGACAACAAGTTCTCAATGTGATTAAGGTCTGGGGAGTGTCCTGGCCATGGACCCAAAATATCAATGTTTTGTTCCCCGAGCCACTTAGTTATCACTTTTAACTTATGGCAAGGTGCTCCATCATGCTGGAAAAGACATTGTCGTCACCAAATTGTTCCTAGATGGTTGAGAGAAGTTGCTCTCAGAGGATGTGTTGGTACCATTCTTTATTCATGGCTTTGTTCTTAGGCAAAATTGTGAGTGAGCCCACTCCCTTGGCTGAGAAGCAACCCCACACATGAATGGTCTCAGGATGCTTTACTGTTGGCATGACACAGGACTGATGGTAGCGCCCACCTTGTCTTCTCGGACAAGCTTTTTTCCAGATGCCCCAAGCAATCGGAAAGGGGATTCATCAGAGAAAATGACTTTACCCCAGTCCTCAGCAGTCCAATCCCTGTACTTTTTGCAGAATATCAGTCTGTCCCCGATGTTTTTCCTGGAGAAAAGTGGCTTCTTTGCTGCCCTTCTTGACACCAGGCCATCCTCCAAAAGTCTTTGCCTCACTGTGCGTGCAGATGCACTCACACCTGCCTGCTGCCATTCCTGAGCAAGCTCTCTACTGGTGGTGCCCCGATCCCGCAGCTGAATCAACTTTAGGAGACGGTCCTCGCGCTTGCTCGGCTTTCTTGGGCGCCCTGAAGCCTTCTTCACAACAATTGAACCGCTCTCCTTGAAGTTCTTGATGATCCGATAAATGGTTGATTTAGGTGCAATCTTACTGGCAGCAATATCCTTGCCTGTGAAGCCCTTTTTATGCAAAGCAATGATGACGGCACCTGTTTCCTTGCAGGTAACCATGGTTGACAGAGGAAGAACAATGATTCCAAGCACCACCCTCCTTTTGAAGCTTCCAGTCTGTCATTCGAACTCAATCAGCATGACAAAGTGATCTCCATCCTTGTCCTCGTCAACACTCACACCTGTGTTAATGAGAGAATCACTGACATGATGTCAGCTGGTCCTTTTGTAGCAGGGCTGAAATGCAGTGGACATGTCTTTTTGGAATTCAGTTCATTTGTTTGGGAAATGGGGACTTTGCAATTAATTTCAAATCATCTGATCACCCTTCATAACATTCTGGAGTATATGCAAATTGCCGTCATACAAACTGAGGCAGCAGAGTGTGTGAAAATTAATATTTGTGTCATTCTCAAAGCTTTTGGCCACAACTGTACAGTCAACACAACATGGAGGCAGATCAGTCACTCTGAAACTCTGGCACTCTGGCACTCCCTTGAACCCTATCACATGTAGCTGCCACCCTAATGGACTAACCCTGTCTGAGACATTGAGTTAGCTGCCCTTATAAGGGACTAACCCTGTCTGAGACATTGAGTTAGCTGCCCTTATAAGGGACTAACCCTGTCTGAGACATTGAGTTAGCTGCCCTTATAAGGGACTAACCCTGTCTGAGACATTGAGTTAGCTGCCCTTATAAGGGACTAACCCTGTCTGAGACATTGAGTTAGCTGCCCTTGTAAGGGACTAACCCTGTCTGAGACATTGAGTTAGCTGCCCTCATAGGGGACTAACCCTGTCTGAGACGTTGAGTTAGCTGCCCTTATAAGGGACTTACCCTGTCTGAGACATTGAGTTAGCTGCCCTTATAAGGGACTAACCCTGTCTGAGACATAGAGTTAGCTGCATCCTAATGGACTAACCCTGTCTGAGACATTGAGTTAGTTCCCAGAGTATTGTTGTGGAGTATTTCTGTCTGAGACATTGAGTTAGATCCCAGAGTATTTCTGTGGAGTAACTCTGTCTGAGACATTGAGTTAGTAATCTGATACTAGATCTGTGGCATCAAAATAGCTGGGTGGAACTCCAAACACAGCAGACACACAGACGCACAAATGGACAAGCACACATGCTTCCACAGTGTGACATTGGTCTTTAGAATGACATAATAAAGCTGTCTGAGACACAGGGGAATGGGGGGTCTTTTATCACAATACCCAGCTGGTTAAGGGTGAGCAGAGTGAGGAAAGACAGAGAGCGGGAGAGGAGAGTCAAAACAGAGATAGAGAGACAGAGAGACAGAGAGCGGGAGGGGAGAGTCAAAACAGAGATAGAGAGACAGAGAGCGGGAGGGGAGAGTCAAAACAGAGATAGAGAGACAGAGAGACAGAGAGCGGGAGAGAAGAGTCAAAAAAGAGATAGAGAGACAGAGAGCGGGAGAGGAGAGTCAAAACAGAGATAGAGAGACAGAGAGCGGGAGAGGAGAGTCAAAACAGAGATAGAGAGACAGAGAGACAGAGAGTCAAAACAGAGATAGAGAGACAGAGAGCGGGAGCGGGGGGAGAGTCAAAACAGAGATAGAGAGACAGAGAGACAGAGAGACAGAGAGCGGGAGGGGAGAGTCAAAACAGAGATAGAGAGACAGAGAGACAGAGAGACAGAGAGCGGGAGGGGGAGTCAAAACAGAGGAGAGTCAAAACAGAGATACAGAGACAGAGAGACAGAGAGACAGAGAGACAGAGAGCGGGAGGGGAGAGTCAAAACAGAGACAGAGAGACAGAGAGCGGGGAGGGGAGAGTCAAAACAGAGATAGAGAGACAGAGAGACAGAGAGCGGGAGAGAAGAGTCAAAAAAGAGATAGAGAGACAGAGACAGAGAGACAGAGAGACAGAGAGCGGGGGGAGAGTCAAAAAGAGACAGAGAGACAGAGAGACAGAGAGACAGAGCGGGGGGGAGAGTCAAAAAAGAGACAGAGAGACAAAGAGACAGAGAGCGGGAGGGGAGAGTCATAAAAGAGACAGAGAGACAGAGAGCGGGAGGGGAAAGTCATAAAAGAGACAGAGAGACAGAGAGACAGAGACAGAGAGCGGGAGGGGAGAGTCAAAACAGAGATAGAGAGACAGAGAGACAGAGAGCGGGAGGGGAGAGTCAAAACAGAGATAGAGAGACAGAGAGACAGAGAGCGGGAGAGAACAGTCAAAAAGAGATAGAGAGACAGAGAGACAGAGAGACAGAGAGCGGGAGGGGAGAGTCAAAAAAGAGACAGAGAGACAGAGAGACAGAGAGACAGAGCGGGAGGGGAGAGTCAAAAAAGAGACAGAGAGACAGAGAGACAGAGAGCGGGAGGGGAAAGTCATAAAAGAGACAGAGAGACAGAGAGACAGAGAGCGGGAGGGGAAAGTCATAAAAGAGACAGAGAGACAGAGAGACAGAGAGCGGGAGGGGAGAGTCAAAAAAGAGACAGAGAGACAGAGAGACAGAACGGATAGAAGGGGAAAGGGAATAGTAGAGAAAGAGAATGAGGAGGAAGAGGAATACAGTGAGATAGAAAGAAACAAGGAGAGAGGGGTGAAAGATGGACAGAGGAAATGGTAGAATGACAAAGTAGGTTGGGGAATGAAACAGAGGGAATTGTAGAAAGAGACAGAGGACAGAGAGACAGAGAGACAGAGGCGGGAGTGAGAGTCATAAAAGAGACAGAGAGACAGAGAGACAGAGAGACAGAGAGACAGAGAGACAGAGAGACAGAGAGAGAGAGAGCGGGAGGAGAGAAAGAGACAGAGAGACAGAGAGACAGAGAGAGAGAGCGGGAGAGAAAGTCAGAGAGAAAGAGACAGAGAGACAGAGAGACAGAGAGCGGGAGGGAAGAGTCATAAAAGAGAGAGAGACAGAGAGAGAGAGAGAGGGAGGAGATGACAAAGAGAGAGAGAGACAGAGAGACAGAACGGAGAACAGAGGGAAGAGAGAGAGAAAGAGAGAGGAGAGAGAGAGAATACAGAGAGAGAGAGGACAAGGAGAGAGAGTGAAAGATGGACAGAGGAAATGAGAGAGAGAGAATGACAAAGAGGGAGGGGAATGAAACAGAGAGAGAGAGAGAGAGAGAGAGAGAGAGGCACAGAGAGGGACAGAGAGATGCGAAGAGTGAGAGGATAGAGACAAGCAGAGGGAGAGAGAGAGAGAGAGAGAGAGAGAGAGAGAGAGAGAGACAGAGAGAGAGAGAGAGAGAGAGAGAGAGAGAGAGAGGAGAGAGAGAGAGAGAGAGAGACAGAGAGAGAGAGAGAGAGAGAGAGAGAGAGAGAGAGAGAGAGAGAGAGAGAGAGAGAGACCAGAGAGAGAGAGAGAGAGAGAGAGAGAGAGAGAGAGAGAGAGAGAGAGAGAGAGAGAGAGAGAGAGAGAGAGAGAGAGAGAGAGAGACCATGAGAGGAGAGAGAGAGAGAGAGAGAGAGAGAGAGAGAGAGAGAGAGAGACCATGAGAGGAGAGAGAGAGAGAGAGAGAGAGAGAGAGAGAGACAGGAGAGAGAGGCAGGATAAAGAGAGCGAGAGAAGATACAGAGTAGAGGGAACAGAGATATAGAGAGAGAGCGAGCGAGAGTGAAAGAGAGAGGTTCCCCTTGCCACCATCTCTGCCTTACACAAGGCTATAAATCCAGCTATCTTTGTCAAGCACACTGTACTGGCATCTCTTCCCCTTTCCATTTCTCCTCTGCTCTCTCTCCACACCCCTTCCTGTTTCTCATTCCTTCCCTCCTGTGTGCAAGGCATCTCTCATTTCCTTCTTTCCCCCTTTTCTCCATGTCTCCTCTTCCTCCTTGTCTCCTCTTCCTCCCTGTCTCCTCTTCCTCCGTGTCTCCTCTTCCTCCCTGTCTCCTCTTCCTCCCTGTCTCCTCTTCCTCCCTGTCTCCTCTTCCTCCCTGTCTCCTCTTCCTCCGTGTCTCCTCTTCCTCCCTGTCTCCTCTTCCTCCTGTCTTTCCTCTGCCTCCTCTTCCTCCCTGTCTCCTCTTCCTCCCTGTCTCCTCTTCCTCCCTGTCTCCTCTTCATCCCTGTCTCCTCTTCCTCCCTGTCTCCTCTTCCTCCCTGTCTCCTCTTCCTCCGTGTCTCCTCTTCCTCCCTGTCTCCTCTTCATCCCTGTCTCCTCTTCCTCCCTATCTCCTCTTCCTCCCTGTCTCCTCTTCATCCCTGTCTCCTCTTCCTCCCTATCTCCTCTTCATCCCTGTCTCCTCTTCCTCCCTGTCTCCTCTTCATCCCTGTCTCCTCTTCCTCCCTATCTCCTCTTCCTCCCTGTCTCCTCTTCATCCCTGTCTCCTCTTCCTCCCTGTCTCCTCTTCCTCCCTATCTCCTCTTCCTCCCTGTCTCCTCTTCCTCCCTGTCTCCTCTTCATCCCTGTCTCCTCTTCCTCCCTGTCTCCTCTTCCTCCCTGTCTCCTCTTCCTCCATGTCTCCTCTTCCTCCCTGTCTCCTCTTCATCCCTGTCTCCTCTTCCTCCCTATCTCCTCTTCCTCCCTGTCTCCTCTTCCTCCCTATCTCCTCTTCCTCCCTGTCTCCTCTTCATCCCTGTCTCCTCTTCCTCCCTATCTCCTCTTCATCCCTGTCTCCTCTTCCTCCCTGTCTCCTCTTCCTCCCTATCTCCTCTTCCTCCCTGTCTCCTCTTCATCCCTGTCTCCTCTTCCTCCCTATCTCCTCTTCATCCCTGTCTCCTCTTCCTCCCTGTCTCCTCTTCATCCCTGTCTCCTCTCCTCTCCCTCCATCTCCTCTTCCTCCCTGTCTCCTCTTCCTCCCTGTCTCCTCTTCCTCCCTATCTCCTCTTCCTCCCTATCTCCTCTTCCTCCCTGTCTCCTCTTCCTCCCTGTCTCCTCTTCCTCCCTATCCCTCCTCTTCCTCCCTATCTCCTCCCTTCTTCATCCCTGTCTCCTCTTCCTCCCTATCTCCCTCTTCTCCTCTTCCTCCCTATCTCCTCTTCTCCCTGTCTCCTCTTCATCCCTGTCTCCTCTTCCTCCCTGTCTCCTCTTCATCCCCTCCTCTTCCTCCCTGTCTCCTCTTCCTCCCTGTCTCCTCTTCCTCCCTGTCTCCCTTCTTCCTCCCTATCTCCTCTTCCTCCCTGTCTCCTCTTCCTCCCTATCTCCTCTTCCTCCCTGTCTCCTCTTCATCCCTGTCTCCTCTTCCTCCCTATCTCCTCTTCATCCCTCTTCTCCTCTTCCTCCCTGTCTCCTCTTCATCCCTATCTCCTCTTCCTCCCTGTCTCCTCTTCCTCCCTATCTCCTCTTCCTCCCTATCTCCTCTTCATCCCTGTCTCCTCTTCCTCCCTGTCTCCTCTTCCTCCCTATCTCCTCTTCCTCCCTGTCTCCTCTTCCTCCCTGTCTCCTCTTCCTCCCTATCTCCTCTTCCTCCCTGTCTCCTCTTCCTCCCTATCTCCTCTTCCTCCCTATCTCCTCTTCCTCCCTGTCTCCTCTTCCTCCCTGTCTCCTCTTCCTCCCTGTCTCCTCTTCATCCCTGTCTCCTCTTCCTCCCTGTCTCCTCTTCATCCCTGTCTCCTCTTCCTCCCTGTCTCCTCTTCCTCCCTGTCTCCTCTTCCTCCCTGTCTCCTCTTCATCCCTATCTCCTCTTCCTCCCTGTCTCCTCTTCCTCTGGTCTTTCCTCTTTCTCTTCCTCCTCCCTGTCTCCTCTTCCTCCCTGTCTCCTCTTCCTCCCTGTCTCCTCTTCCTCCCTGTCTCCTCTTCCTCCCTATCTCCTCTTCATCCCTGTCTCCTCTTCCTCCCTGTCTCCTCTTCTCCATCCCTGTCTCCTCTTCCTCCCTGTCTCCTCTTCCTCCCTGTCTCCTCTTCTCCCTGTCTCCTCCTCCCTGTCTCCTCTTCCTCCCTGTCTCCTCTTCCTCCCTGTCTCCTCTTCCTCCCTGTCTCCTCTTCCTCCCTGTCTCCTCTTCCTCCCTGTCTCCTCTTCCTCCCTGTTTCCTCTTCCTCTTCCTCCCTGTCTCCTCTTCCTCCCTGTCTCCTCTTCCTCCCTGTCTCCTCTTCCTCCCTGTCTCCTCTTCCTCCCTGTCTCCTCTTCCTCCCTGTCTCCTCTTCCTCCCTGTCTCCTCTTCCTCCCTGTCTCCTCTTCTCCCTGTCTCCTCTTCCTCCCTGTCTCCTCTTCCTCCCTGTCTCCTCTTCCTCCCTGTCTCCTCTTCCTCCCTGTCTCCTCTTCCTCCCTGTCTCCTCTTCCTCCCTGTCTCCTCTTCCTCCCTGTCTCCTCTTCCTCCCTGTCTCCTCTTCCTCCCTGTCTCCTCTTCCTCCCTGTCTCCTCTTCCTCCCTGTCTCCTCTTCCTCCCTGTCTCCTCTTCCTCCCTGTCTCCTCTTCCTCCCTGTCTCCTCTTCCTCCCTGTCTCCTCTTCATCCCTGTCTCCTCTCCTCCCTGTCTCCTCTTCCCTGTCTCCTCTTCATCCCTGTCTCCTCTTCTCTCTGTGTCTCCCTCTTCCATCCCTGTCTCCTATTCCTCCCTGTCTCCTCTTCCTCCCTGTCTCCTCTTCCTCCCTGTCTCCTCTTCCTCCCTGTCTCCTCTTCCTCCCTGTCTCCTCTTCATCCCTGTCTCCTCTTCCTCCCTGTCTCCTCTTCATCCCTGTCTCCTCTTCCTCCCTGTCTCCTCTTCATCCCTGTCTCCTCTTCCTCCCTGTCTCCTCTTCATCCCTGTCTCCTCTTCCTCCCTGTCTCCTCTTCATCCCTGTCTCCTCTTCCTCCCTGTCTCCTCTTCATCCCTGTCTCCTCTTTCTCCCTGTCTCCTCTTCATCCCTGTCTCTTCTTCCTCCCTGTCTCCTCTTCATCCCTGTCTCCTCTTCCTCCCTGTCTCCTCTTCATCCCTGTCTCCTCTTCCTCCCTGTCTCCTCTTCATCCCTGTCTCCTCTTCCTCCCTGTCTCCTCTTCATCCCTGTCTCCTCTTCCTCCCTGTCTCCTCTTCATCCCTGTCTCCTCTTCCTCCCTGTCTCCTCTTCATCCATGTCTCCTCTTCCTCCCTGTCTCCTCTTCATCCCTGTCTCCTCTTCCTCCCTGTCTCCTCTTCATCCCTGTCTCCTCTTCCTCCCTGTCTCCTCTTCATCCCTGTCTCCTCTTCCTCCCTGTCTCCTCTTCATCCCTGTCTCCTCTTACTCCCTGTCTGCTCTTCCTCCCCGTTTCCTCTTCCTCCCCGTCTCCCCTTCCTCCCCGTCTCCTCTTCCTCCCCGTTACCTCTTCCTCCTGTCTTGCCCTTGTCTCCTCTTCCTCCCTGTCTCATCTTCCTCCCTGTCTCCTCTTCCTCCCTGTCTCCTCTTCCTCCTGTCTTTCCCCTGTCTCCTCTTCCTCCCTGTCTCCTCTTCCTGCCTGTCTCCTCTTCCTCCCTGTCTCTTCTTCTTCCCTTGTCTCCTCTTCCTCCCTGTCTCCTCTTCCTCCCTGTCTCCTCTTCTTCCCTTGTCTCCTCTTCCTCCCTGTCTCTCTCTTCCTCCCTGTCTCCTCTTCTTCCCTTGTCTCCTCTTCCTCCCTGTCTCCTCTTCCTCCCTGTCTCCTCTTCCTGCCTGTCTCCTCTTCCTGCCTGTCTCCTCTTCCTCCCTGTCTCCTCTTCTTCCCTTGTCTCCTCTTTGTTCTGTCTTTCCTCCTGTCCCTTCCCCTCTTTCCTCTCTCCTCTCTGTCGGTTTGCATGCTGTCTCTCTTTCACCCTCTTTTCTCTCAACAACAGTGGGGTTTTGTTTCAGCAGCATGGAGAGTTCCCATTCAACAACGCTGCAGAGCTACAGTGTCACCCACAGGCCAGATCAGGTACTGCACCCCAAAACCACATAAACAGAGGATAGGAGTATGTTTATAGTTTCAAAATGTTTCCCTCTATACACTAATCTACAGTCAGTTTGGTGTTTCTCCTCTAATGGTTAAGGTTATGATTACGTGAGGGTACGCTGATCCTAGGTCTGTGGTTAAAGGTGTCTTCTACATAGAGCAGAGAGCTACAAACCCAATCTGCGCCTAGAGGGATTTGATTAAATACTCTGACATTAACTAATGTAGAGGTTTGGTTGGTGTATATAGGCAGCCATGTTTCCCCAAATTCCCCCCTTCTGTATGTCTGGGCTCATAGACACAGTGCGACTGTGGAGCGTTTGAGCCTAAATGGGGATCAGGACTGATTTCCTTCATGGGAACTGGGGGAAACAATAGCACAGATATCCTCAGAGAGAAAGAGGAAATTTAATCACAGCGCTGTAGCCAGAGAAGGATTTGAATGCAAAGTAGTGTGTGTGTGTGTGTGTGTGTGTGTGTGTGTGTGTGTGTGTGTGTGTGTGTGTGTGTGTGTGTGTGTGTGTGTGTGTGTGTGTGTGTGTGTGTGTGTGTGTGTGTGTGTGTGTGTGTGTGTGTGTGTGTGTGTGTGTGTGTGTGTGTGTGTGTGTGTGTGTGTGTGTGTGTGTGTGTGTGTGTGTGTGTGTGTGTGTGTGTGTGTGTGTGTGTGTGTGTGTGTGTGTGTGTGTGTGTGGACTGCAGACATGTGTCTTGTTGAACCCATCCTGTTTCAGTCACCCACACAGTCTCAGTAGTAGCAGACACAACACACACAGTGGTATTGAACAGATTCACAGAGGGGCTCAGCATTCACCCCTGACGTCTTGTAGAGGGCAAGCACTGGGGTGTGTCCACCTCTCTGACTGCCTTTCTTCCCACTGGGCCTGCCTGCCCATGGAGGGCGTGTGTGTATCGTTGTGTGTGCTTGTGTGTGTGTGTGTGTGTGTGTGTGAGAGAGAGAGAGAGAGAGAGAGAGAGAGAGAGAGAGAGAGAGAGAGAGAGAGAGAGAGAGAGCGAGAGAGAGAGAGAGAGAGACAGAAAGAGAGAGACAGAAAGAGAGACGGAGAGACAGAAAGAGAGAGCGAGAGAGAGAGAGAGAGAGAGAGAGAGAGAGAGAGAGAGAGAGACAGAAAGAGAGAGACAGAGAGAGAGAGAGACAGAACGAGAGAGACAGAAAGAGAGAGACAGAAAGAGAGAGAGAGAGAGAGACAGAGAGACAGAGAGAGAGAGAGACAGAAAGAGAGAGACAGAAAGAGAGAGACAGAAAGAGAGAGAGAGAGAGAGAGACAGAGAGACAGAGAGAGGGAGAGACAGAAAGAGAGAGACAGAAAGAGAGAGACAGAAAGAGAGAGGGAGAGACAGAAAGAGAGAGACAGAAGAGAGAGAGAGAGAGAGAGAGAGAGAGAGACAGAAAGAGAGAGGGAGAGACAGAAAGAGAGAGAGCGAGCAGAGATCACGTATTGGGATCGGTGACGTACACATCCCTGTCTCCTGATAAACACACTCAAGCCAGAGGGGAAGAAAACTCACTTATCTTGCCGATGAAATGCTTGAGAGAGAGAGAAATACTCCATTATCTTCCTGACGAAGGGCCTGAGACAGAGAAATACTCCATTATCTTCCTGACGAAGGGCCTGAGACAGAGAAATACTCCATTATCTTCCTGACGAAGGGCCTGAGACAGAGAAATACTCCATTATCTTGCTGACGAAGGGCCTGAGACAGAGAAATACTCCATTATCTTCCTGATGAAGGGCCTGAGAGAAAGAAATAGAAAACCTTCTAGAGGAATAAAATTACTGCTTTTTCAGAGAGAGAAGAGGGAGAGAAAGAGACAGGAAAGCTTTGACAATCCGCCTACTGGCTGTACATTTCATGCTTATAGACTGATTCTGTGTGTGTGTGTGTGTGTGTGTGTGTGTGTGTGTGTGTGTGTGTGTGTGTGTGTGTGTAATCATCTCCAACATGGTAGGTGATGAACCTTGACAAGCAGAGTACAAGCCCACACCTGTCTAGCCATCTGCAAGACTGTGTCCCAAATGACACACTATTCCCTATATAGTGCCTTACCTTTGACCAGATCCCATTGGACAAGTAGTGCACTACATTGGCAATAGGGTGCCATTTGGAACATTCAGAAGACTGGGATAGGTTTAATAATCAGAATCAAAGCATTCTTTATTCAACAACACATCAGACACTAGTGTCCTGACAAAGGGATTGAGTTACTTCAACATAGGACAGACTGGGACCAGAAACTGGCCTGGGCATTTCTAACAAACAGGAACATTTTATTTACATTTTTACCAACATTTTTGGCCTACGTCCCAATGGGGTAAAGAACGGAGAGGGAAAGAGGAGGATACAACTGAATCCCTTCAACTGTAATGTGTCTTTCTGCGTTTAAACCCCAAAACCTGAGGAAGATTTTACAGTCGTTCCTTTACCAAACCATCTGAACAGTTATTCCACTGTCCTTGTGTATAGAGATCATTAGTTTGTTTACAGTTTGCTGATGTCCATTAGATGTCTATGTTATATATATATGTCTGCTTCCCATTTGGCATCCTATTGCCTACATAGTGCACTAATTCTGACCAGGGCCCATTGGATGCCATTTGGGAAGCAGACCATGTCTGTTGAAGGGGTTTTTAGGATAGAAAAAGGGTCTGAAGTGTTTCAACGTTATAATGGCCAGTTCAGTGGGCAGACAAGGATCCCTATTGGTTTAGAGAGGCAGCGTTTCGCTGGGGGGTAAATACGGGGAGAGGGGGGTAAATTAGCAGTTAGCGGTTAGCAGTTAGCGATTCAACCCACACACTGTGAGGACAGCAGTTAGCGATTCAACCCACACACTGTGAGGGCAGCAGTTAGCAATTCAACCCACACACTGTGAGGGAGCAGTTAGTGATTCAACCCACACACTGTGAGGGAGCAGTTAGCGATTCAACCCACACACTGTGAGGGAGCAGTTAGCGATTCAACCCACACACTGTGAGGACAGCAGTTAGCGATTCAACCCACACACTGTGAGGGAGCAGTTAGCAATTCAACCCACACACTGTGAGGGAGCAGTTAGCGATTCAACCCACACACTGTGAGGGAGCAGTTAGCGATTCAACCCACACACTGTGAGGGAGCAGTTAGCGATTCAACCCACACACTGTGAGGACAGCAGTTAGCGATTCAACCCACACACTGTGAGGGAGCAGTTAGAGATTCAACCCACACACTGTGAGGGAGCAGTTAGCGATTCAACCCACACACTGTGAGGACAGCAGTTAGCGATTCAACCCACACACTGTGAGGGAGCAGTTAGAGATTCAACCCACACACTGTGAGGGAGCAGTTAGCGATTCAACCCACACACTGTGAGGGAGCAGTTAGAGATTCAACCCACACACTGTGAGGGAGCAGTTAGAGATTCAACCCACACACTGTGAGGGAGCAGTTAGTGATTCAACCCACACACTGTGAGGGAGAAGTTAGCGATTCAACCCACACACTGTGAGGACAGCAATTAGTGATTCAACCCACACACTGTGAGGACAGCAGTTAGAGATTCAACCCACACACTGTGAGGGAGCACTTAGCGATTCAACCCACACACTGTGAGGGACTGTGTTACTGACCACACAGTCAGACTGGACCTGTTACTGACCACACAGTCAGACTGGACCTGTTACTGATCACACAGTCAGACTGGACCTTTTACTGACCACACAGTCAGACTGGACCTTTTACTGACCACACAGTCAGACTGGACCTGTTACTGACCACACAGTCAGACTGGACCTGTTACTGACCACACAGTCAGATTGGACCTGTTACTGACCACACACAGTCAGACTGGACCTGTTACTGACCACACACAGTCAGACTGGACCTGTTACTGACCACACACAGTCAGACTGGACCTGTTACTGACCCACACAGTCAGACTGTCAGACCTGTTACTGACCACACACAGTCAGACTGGACCTGTTACTGACCACACAGTCAGACTGGACCTGTTACTGACCACACAGTCAGACTGGACCTGTTACTGACCACACAGTCAGACTGGACCTGTTACTGACCACACAGTCAGACTGGACCTGTTACTGACCACACACAGTCAGAGCTTGCCCACACATCATCAACCTCTGATTACCACCAGTCTTACCCTCCTCCCTCGCTCCCTCCCTCCTACACACTTCATTGTATTTCTCTCCTTCATTCAGTCGTCTCTGACTCCGACCCAGTTTACTGCTGCTACAAGACATGATCAAAAGTATGTGGACACCAGCTCTTCGAACGTCTCATTCCAAAATCATGGGCAAAATCATGGGCAAAATCATGGGCAAAATCATGGGCGAGCTTCGATGCCTAGAACTCTCCTTCCGTGGCCTCCAACTGCTCTTAAACGCAAGTAAAACTAAATGCATGCTATTCAATCGATCACTGCCTGCACCTGCTCGCCCGCCCAGCATCACTGCTCTGGACGGCTCTGACTTAGAATACGTGGACAACTACAAATACCTGGGTGTCTGGTTAGACTGTAAACTCTCCGTCCAGACTCACATCAAACATCTCCAATCCAAAATTAGATCTAGAATTTGCTTCCTATATTGTAACAAAGCATCCTTCACTCATGCTGCCAAACATACCCTCGTAAAACTGACCATCCTACCAATCCTCGACTTCGGTGATATCATCTATAAAATAGCCTCCAACACTCTACTCAACAAACTGGATGCAGTCTATCACAGTGCCATCCGTTTTGTCACCAAAGCCCCATACACTACCCACCATTGCGATCTGTATGCTCTCGTTGGTTGGCCCTCTCTTCATACTCGTCACCAAACCCACTGGCTACAGGTTATCTACAAGTCTCTGCTAGGAAAAGCTCCGCCTTATCTCAGCTCACTGGTCACCATAGCAGCACCCAACCGTAGCATGCGCTCCAGCAGGTATATCTCATTGATCACCCCCAAAGCCAATTCCCCCTTTGGTCGTCTTTCCTTCCAGTTCTCTGCTGCCCATGACTGGAACGAACTGCAAAAATCACTGAAGCTGGAGACTCATATCTCCCTCACTAGCTTTAAGCACCAGCTGTGAGAGCAGCTCACAGATCACTGCACCTGTACATAGCCCATCTGTAAACAGCCCATCCAACTACCTCATCCCCATACTGTATTTGTTTATTTATCTTGCTCCTTTGCACCCCAGTATCTCTACTTGCACATCCATCTTCTGCACATTCTACCATTCCAGTGTTTAATTGCTATATTGTAATTATTTTGAAACCATGGCCTATTTATTGCCTTACCTCTCTCATCCTACCTCATTTACTCACATTGTATATAGACTTATTTTTCTACTGTATTATTGACTGTATGTTTGTTTTACTCCATGTGTAACTCTGTGTTTGTCACACCCTGGTCAAAGTATTTTGTGTTTTCTTTATGTATTTGGTCAGGCCAGGGTGTGGCATGGGGTTTTTGTAATTGTGGTGTGTTTGTCTTGGGGTTTTGGTGGTGGTATTGGGATTGTAGCTTAGTGGGTTATCTAGCAAAGTCTATGGCTGTCTGGAGTGGTTCTCAATCAGAGGCAGGTGTTTATCGTTGTCTCTGATTGGGAACCATATTTAGGCAGCCATATTCTTTGAGTTTGTCGTGGGTGATTGTCCTTAGTGTCCTATGTGTACTCTCGGTTAGTTTGCACTAGATAGGCTGTTTCGGTTTTGATTACGTTTATTGTTTTGTGTAGTGTTCGTGTTTCTTTATTTGATTAAACATGAATCTCAATCGACACGCTGCAGTTTGGTCCGACTCTCCTTCATCACCACTAGAAAACCGTAACAGTGTTGTTGTTTTTTGTCAAACTGCTTTGCTTTATCTTGGCCAGGTCGCAGTTGTAAATGAGAACTTGTTCCCTACCTGGTTAATTAAATAAAGGTGAAATTAAAAATGTAAATAAAAAAATATATAATATGGGGTTGGGCCCCTTTGCTAGATGTTGGAACATTGCTGGAGGGACTTGCTTCCATTCAGCCACAAGAGCATTTGTGAGGTCGGGTACTGATGTTGGGCGATTAGTCCTGGCTCGCAATCTGTGTTCAAATTCATCCCAAATGTGTACGCTAGGGTTGAGGTCAGGGCTCTGTTCAGGCCAGTCAAGTTCTTCCACACCGATCTTGACAAACCATTTCTGTATGGACCTGGCTTTGTTCACTGGGGAATTGTCACGCTGAAACAGGAAAGGGCCTTCCCCAAACAGTTGCCACAAAGTTGGAGACACAGAATAGTTTAGAATGTCATTTTATGCTGTAGCGTTACGATTTCCCTTAACTGGAACTAATGGGCCTGAACCATGAAAAACAGCCCCAGACCATTATTCCTCCTCCATCGAACTTTACAGTTGGCACTATGCATTGGGGCAGGTAGCGTTCTCCTGGTACCAACCAAAACCAGATTCGTCCGTCAGACAGCCAGATGGTGAAGTGTCATTCATCACTCCAGAGAATGCTTTTCCACTGCTCCAGAGTCTAATGGCGGTGAGCTTTACACCACTCCAGACGACGCTTGGCATTGCGCATGGTGATCTTAGGCTTGTGTGCGGCTGCTCGGCCGTGGAAACCCATTTCATGAAGCTCCTGACGTACAGTTATTGTGCTGATGTTGCTTCCAGGCAGTTTGGAACTCCGTAGTGAGTTTTGCGACCGAGGAAAGACGATTTTTATGTGCTACGTGCTTCAGCACTCGGCGGTCCCGTTCTGTGAGCTTGTGAGTCCTACCCCTTCACAGCCGAGCTGTTGCTGCTTTTAGACGTTCCCACTTCACAATAACAGCACTGAGCACTCTCTCTCTCTCTCTCTCTCTCTCTCTCTCTCTCTCTCTCTCTCTCTCTCTCTCTCTCTCTCTCTCTCTGTCTCCCTCTCAATTCAATTCAAGGGCTTTATTGGCATGGGAAACGTGTTAACATTGCCAAAGCAAGTGAGGTAGATAATATATAAAGTGAAATAAACAATAAAAATTAACAGTAGACATCACACATACAGAAGTTTCAAAACAATAAAGACATTACAAATGTCATATTATATATATATATATATACAGTGTTTTAACAATGTACAAATGGTAAAGGACACAAGATAAAATAAATAAGCATAGATATGGGTTGTATTTACAATGGTGCGTGTTCTTCACTGGTTGCCCTTTTCTCGTGGCAACAGGTCACAAATCTTGCTGCTTTGATGGCACACTGTGGAATTTCACCCAGTAGATATGGGAGTTTTTCCAAATTGGATTTGTTTTCGAATTCTTTGTGGATCTGCGTAATCTGAGGGAAATATGTCTCTCTAATATGGTCATACATTGGGCAGGAGGTTAGGAAGTGCAGCTCAGTTTCCACCTCATTTTGTGGGCAGTGAGCACATAGCCTGTCTTCTCTTGAGAGCCATGTCTGCCTACGGCGGCCTTTCTCAATAGCAAGGCTATGCTCGCTGAGTCTGTACATAGTCAAAGCTTTCCTTAATTTTGGGTCAGTCACAGTGGTCAGGTATTCTGCCGCTGTGTACTCTCTGTGTAGGGCCAAATAGCATTCTAGTTTGCTCTGTTTTTTTGTTAATTCTTTCCAATGTGTCAAGTAGTTATCTTTTTGTTTTCTCATGATTTGGTTGGGTCTAATTGTGCTGCTGTCCTGGGACTCTGTAGGGTGTGTTTGTGAACAGAGCCCCAGGACCAGCTTGCTTAGGGGACTCTTCTCCAGGTTCATCTCTCTGTAGGTGATGGCTTTGTTGTGGAAGCTTTGGGTTTCGCTTCCTTTTCGGTGGTTATAGAATTTAACAGCTCTTTTCTGAATTTTGGCATAGAATGTCCTTCTTGCCTTGTCTCTCAGATCGTTCACAGCTTTGTGGAAGTTACCTGTGGCGCTGATGTTTAGGCCAAGGTATGTATAGTTTTTTGTGTGCTCTAGGGCAACAGTGTCTAGATGGAATTTGTATTTGTGGTCCTAGTGACTGGACCTTTTTTGGAACACCATTATTTTGGTCTTACTGAGATTTACTGTCAGGGCCCAGGTCTGACAGAATCTGTGCATAAGATCTATGTGCTGCTGTAGGCCCTCCTTGGTTGGTGACAGAAGTACCAGATCATCAGCAAACAGCAGACATTTGACTTCGGATTCTAGTAGGGTGAGGCCGGGTGCTGCAGACTTTTCTAGTGCCCGCGCCAGTTCGTTGATATATATGTTGAAGAGGGTGGGGCTTAAGCTGCATCCCTGTCTAACCCCACGACCCTGTGTGAAGAAATTTGTGTGTTTTTTGACAATTTTAACCGCACACTTGTTGTTTGTGTACATGGATTTTATGATGTCGTATGTTTTACCCCCAACACCACTTTCCATCAGTTTGTATAGCAGACCCTCATGCCAAATTGAGTCGGAGGCTTTTTTGAAATCAACAAAGCATGAGAAGACTTTGCCTTTGTTTTGGTTTGTTTGGTTGTCAATTAGGGTGTGCAGGGTGAATACATGGTCTGTTGTACAGTAATTTGGTAAAAAGCCAATTTGACATTTGCTCAGTACATTGTTTTCATTGAGGAAATGTACGAGTCTGCTGTTAATGATAATGCAGAGGATTTTCCCAAGGTTACTGTTGACGCATACTCTCTCTCTCTCTCTCTCTCTCTCTCTCTATCTATCTATCTCTCTCTGCCTCTCTCTCTCTCATCTCTCCATCTCTCTCTCTCTCTCGGAGTGTTGCAGCCCAAATTTATTTCTCCCTCAATCTTTCTCTCACATGTCATGTCACTCACACACACTCACGCCATCACTCTTGACACCCACACACACACACACACACACACACACACACACACACACACACACACACACACACACACACACACACACACACACACACACACACACACACCTACCCCAGAGCATCCATCTCTTTCAGCCAGTAATGAATCACAAATTGACCATTCCAAAGGACACACACCGCCCATTGTTGTCTGTCACTCAGTCACACTGCTTACCTACAAACTCAGCTTAGTTGGATTTGTTTTCTCATTTACCACAGAGACCATCTACTTTAGTGATAGAAGGGAGAGAGAATGGAAGTAGGGATGGAGGTAGTGGGTGAGGGAAGGAGAGAGGGACGGTAGGTAGGGAGAGGAGTGAGAGACGGGAGGTAGGGAGAGGAGTGAGAGACGGGAGGTAGGGAGAGGAGAGAGGGATGGTAGGTAGGGAGAGGAGAGAGGGACGGGAGGTAGGGAGAGGAGTGAGGGACAGGAGGTAGGGAGAGGAGTGAGGGATGGGAGGTAGGGAGAGGAGAGAGGGATGGGAGGTAGGGAGAGGAGAGAGGGATGGGAGGTAGGGAGAGGAGTGAGGGACGGGAGGTAGGGAGAGGAGTGAGGGACGGGGGTAGGGAGAGGAGTGAGAGCTATATACCCTACTGTTATCACTGCATAATGATTCAACTGAACTAGAAGGAAGTCACAACTCATCTCATGTCTCCGTCTTTGTGATTCACACAGTGAGGCATCACTCCTATTACGTTAGTACGGAAATGTCCCTTTGTCTTGGTTCCCTGTCCCATGTGACACCCTATTCCCTATATAGTGCACTACTTTTGACCAGATCTCTATATGCACTTGTTAGAAGTAGTGCACTACATGGGGAATAGGGTGCCATTTGGGACGCACTTTGTAGTGACTTCAAGCAGGTGTAAATTGGAAATGGGGAGGAAAAAACTTTATTCGTGTTTGACAGGGAAGACACTGGTGACAATTACACTCCAACAGCGAATCGGCACGTGTTAACACACGCACACACACACACACACACACACACACACACACACACACACACACACACACACACACACCTTTGACACACCCTGATTAACAAACAACACTCCCATTGAGTGCGCTCAGCAGCCTTCACTCTCTGATGCGTGAAAAAGAGTGGAGAAAGAGAGGGAGAGGGGAAAAGAGAGAGAGAACTTGGTGACAGCTAACAGTTAGTGAGTTTTCAGTCATTTACCACACAGGAGGGCCAAGCCATTTATTACTAGGAAAACCAGGTAGAGTGAGGAGGGAGATGAGTTTGTTTCACGTTGTGTTTTGGTTGGATGCCGAAGGAGGGGGGGCAGTGACGATGGAGGGAGGAAGAATACATTTGCAGGCCTCTGTCTTGTCATCAGTAGAAAAGTCCTGCATTATGGGAGCTAACCTGACATGACAGGAGGACAAATAGGAGAGGAGACAGAAAGGAGACAGAGGAGACAGAGAGGAGACTGAGAGAAGACAGAGAGGAGGCAGAGAGGAGACAGGGGAGAGAGAGAGGAGACAGAGAGGAGAAAGAGGAGACAGGGAGGAGGGGAGAGAGAGAGGAGACAGAGAGGAGACAGAGAGAAGACAGGGGAGACAGAGAGGAGACAGAGAGGAGACAGAGAGGAGACAGAGAGGAGACAGAGAGGATACAGGGGAGACAGAGAGGAGACTGAGAGAAGACAGGGAGGAGGTAGAGAGGAGACAGGGGAGAGAGAGAGGAGACAGAGAGAAGACAGAGAGGATACAGGGGAGACAGAGAGGAGACTGAGAGAAGACAGAGAGGAGACAGGGGAGAGAGAAAGGAGACTGAGTGGAGACAGAGAGGAGACAGAGAGGATACAGGGGAGACAGAGAGGAGACTGAGAGGAGACAGGGGAGACAGAGAGGAGACAGAGAGGAGACAGGGGAGACAGAGAGGAGACAGGGAGGAGACAGGGAGGAGGAGAGAGAGAGGAGACAGAGAGGAGACAGAGAGAATACAGGGTAGACAGAGAGGAGACAGAGAAGAGACAGAGAGGAGACAAGGGAGACAGAGAGGAGACAAGGAGGAGGGGAGACAGAGAGGAGACAGAGAGGAGACAGGGGAGACAGAGAGGAGACAGGGGAGAGAGAGAGGAGACAGAGAGGAGAATGAGAGGAGAATGAGAGGAGACAGGGGAGACAGAGAGGAGACAGAGAGGAGACAGGGGAGACAGAGAGGAGACAGGGAGGAGGGGAGAGAGAGAGGAGACAGAGAGGAGACAGAGAGAAGACAGGGGAGACAGAGAGGAGACAGAGAGGATACAGGGGAGACAGAGAGGAGACTGAGAGGAGACAGGGGAGACAGAGAGGAGACAGTGGAGAGAGAGAGGAGACAGAGAGGAGAATGAGAGAAGAATGAGAGGAGACAGGGGAGACAGAGAGGAGACAGGGGAGAGAGAGAGGAGACTGAGAGGAGACAGGGAGGAGGGGAGACAGAGAGGAGACAGAGGAGTCCTCTATATCTTCTATCTGTCCTCCTCTATGTCTTCTATCTGTCCTCCTCTATGTCTTCTATCTGTCCTCTATATCTTCTATCTGTCCTCCTCTATGTCTTCTATCTGTCCTCCTCTATACCTTCTATCTGTCCTACTCTCTATCTTCTATATGTCCTCTATACCTTGTCGACCCTCCACCTCAAGCTCAACCTTGACAAGACAGAGCTGCTCTTCCTCCCAGGGAAGGCCTGCCCACTCAAAGACCTCTCTGTCATGGATGACAACCCTGGAATGAGTAGGTGTGTCCAAACTTTTGACTGGTAGTGTAGGTAAGAGGGTGCCATTAGGGACACAGCCCTAGGCATAGAATGTGATGACCACCAGGGTCAAGTCAAGGACCCCTCAGACATTACATGTACTGGCGGTCTGATTTCATCACAACACATCAGCCACTAGCAGGAAGGAACAAGGTGCTCTGGCACAAACTGTTCCCTCTGTAGCCGTGGTTACAGCCAATTACCCATGTATTGTGCTGTTAGCACCAAGACCACGCAAACAAAGCTAGGCCTACGTGTTCCTTGTGACTGTGTAGATTGAGAATGTGCGTATGAACGTGCATGTGAGTGTGTTTGAGCACATGCCTGTCTGTTTATACCAATATGCTTTGCGGTAATAACTGAAAAATACATGAGTAAAGTTCTTTGTCGTCGTCGTCTCTCTCTCTCTCTCTCTCTCTCTCTCTCTCTCTCTCTCTCTCTCTCTCTCTCTCTCTCTCTCTCTCGTAGAGACAGTGTCAAAGGCCCAGGGAGAGGAACTATGATATTATTAATATCCTCTTAAAGGCATCAGGTCACTCTGTGACTGCTGAGTTTAAATGTCACATCATCACTAGAACGTGCTCAGATCTACATTCACACCCTCCAGGGATAATCACACCATACACACACACACACACACACCAGACGCACACACACACAAACACACACCAGAAGCATGCACACACACACAAACCGTCTGTGTTAATCACAGAGCTAAGTAATGAGAGATGGATTATGTCCAAGGAGCCAGGCAGCCAGGCAGAGGAGGAGAGGATGGGATAATAGTACCCCCCCCCAACCCCCAATCCCACATATTCTAATGAGACATTTGGATACTTGCCTTTTAGCCAGGTGGCATTTAAGTGGGAAGGAGAAAGTGGGGAAAGGTTATGGAGGGATTTGTATTCTTCCAGGGGAAAGGTTGGTAACACTGTATTTGGATAGCTCTACAGACTATGAGTAACATTTCAACTAACTATCTACTAACCCTAACCCTTATTATAAATCTAACCCTAACCTTTATTATAAATCTAACCCTAACCCTTATTATAAATCTAACCCTAACCCTTACCCTAACCCTTATTATAAATCTAACCCTAACCCTTACCCTAACCCTTATTATAAATCTAACCCTAACCCTTATTATAAATCTAACCCTAACCCTTACCCTAACCCTTATTATAAATCTAACCCTAACCCTTATTATAAATCTAACCCTAACCCTTATCCTAACCCTTATAATAAATCTAACCCTAACCCTTATCCTAACCCTTATTATAAATCTAACCCTAACCCTTATCCTAACCCTTATTATAAATTTAACCCTAACCCTTATCCTAAGCCTTATTATAAATCTAACCCTAACCCTTATCCTAACCCTTATTATAAATCGAACCCTAACCCTTATCCTAACCCTTATTATAAATATAACCCAAACCCTTATTATAAATCTAACCCTAACCCTTAGTATAAATCTAACCCTAACCCTTATCCTAACCCTTATTATAAATCTAACCCTAACCTTTATTATAAATCTAACCCTAACCCTTATCCTAACCCTTATTATAAATCTAACCCTAACCCTTATCCTAACCCTTATTATAAATCTAACCCTAATCCTTATTATAAATCTAACCCTAACCCTTATTATAAATCTAAACCTAACCCTTATTATAAATCTAACCCTAACCCTATCCTAACCCTTATTATAAATCTAACTCTAACCCTTATTATAAATCTAACCCTAACCCTTATTATAAATCTAATCCTAACCCTTATTATAAATCTAACCCTAACCCTTATCCTAACCCGTATTATAGATCTAACCCTAACCCTTATTATAAATCAACCCTAACCCTTATTATAAATCTAACCCTTATTATAAATCTAACCCTTGTTATAAATCTAACCCTTGTTATAAATCTAACCCTTATTATAAATCTAACCCTTATTATAAATCTAACCCTGACCCTTATTATAAATCTAACCCTTATTATAAATCTAACCCTAACCCTTAGTATAAATCTAACCCTAACCCTTATTATAAATCTAACCCTTGTTATAAATCTAACCCTTATTATAAATCTAACCCTTATTATAAATCTAACCCTTATTATAAATCTAACCCTTATTATAAATCTAACCCTGACCCTTATTATAAATCTAACCCTTATTATAAATCTAACCCTAACCCTTATTATAAATCTAACCCTTATTATAAATCTAACCCTAACCCTTATTATAAATCTAACCCTTGTTATAAATCTAACCCTTATTATAAATCTAACCCTTATTATAAATCTAACCCTAACCCTTATTATAAATCTAACCCTTATTATAAATCTAACCCTAACCCTTATTATAAATCTAACCCTTATTATAAATCTAACCCTTATTATAAATCTAACCCTAACCGTATCAGGTTTCAGGTATGACCCAGATGCAGACGTGTTTTGTGTCGAAGAAACAACAGTTTATTTCTAATAGAGGGGCAGGCAAATGACAGGTCAAAGGCAGGTAGAGGTCATTAATCTAGAGAGGGTGATGGGTCCAGAACAACAGGCAGTCTCAGGGTCAGTGCAGGCAGGGGTCAGGGTCAGGGCAGGCAGGGGTCAGGGTCAGGGCAGGCAGGGGTCAGGGTCAGAGCAGGCAGTCTTGGGGTCAGGGCAGGCAGTCTCAGGGTCAGGGAAGGCAGTCTCAGGGTCAGGGCAGGCGGTCTCAGGGTCAGGGCAGGCAGTCTCAGGGTCAGGGCAGGCAGTCTCAGGGTCAGGGCAGGCAGTCTCAGGGTCAAGGCAGGCAGTCTCAGGGTCAGGGCAGGCAGTCTCAGGGTCAGGGTCAGAGTCAGGGCAGGCAGGGGTCAGTAATCCAGTGAGGTGGGGCAAGGTGTAGCACGGCAGACAGGCTCAGGGCAGGCTGATGGGTAAAAAGCAGGAAGGACTAAGAAACAGGAGCAAGAAACTGACAGGAGAAGGGAAACAAACGCTGGTAGGTTTCACAAACTAAACAAAATGGCAACAGACAAACAGAGAACACAGGTATAAATACACTGGGGATAATGGGGAAGATGGGCAACACCTGGAGGGGGTGGAGAGAAGCACAAAGAAAGGTGAAACAGATCAGGGTGTGCCAAAACATAGGGTGTGTGTGTGTGTGTGTGTGTGTGTGTGTGTGTGTGTGTGTGTGTGTGTGTGTGTGTGTGTGTGTGTGTGTGTGTGTGTGTGTGTGTGTGTGTGTGTGTGTGTGTGTGTGTTTGTGTGTGTGTGTTAAAACTAGTTTTTCAACCACTCCTCAAATTTCTTGTTAAATAACTATAGTTTTGTCAAGTCAGTTATGACATCCATTTCATGCATGACACAAGTAATTTTTACAACAATTGTTTATAGACAGATTATTTCACTTAGAATTCACTGTATCACAATTCCAGTGGATCAGAAGTTTACATACACTAAGTTGGCTGTGCTTTAAACAGCTTGGAAATTTCCAGAAAATGATTTCTTGGCTTTAGAAGCTTCTGATAGGCTAATTGACATAATTTGAGTCAATTGGAGGTGTACCTGTGGATGTATTTCAAGGCCTACCTTCAGACTCAGTGCCTCTTTGCTTGACATCATGGGAAAATCAAAAGTAATCAAGTCTGGTTCATCCTTGGGAACAATTTCCAAATGCTTGAAGGTATCATATTCATCTGTACAAACAATAGCACGCAAGTATACACACCATGGGACCACGCAGCCATCATACCGCTCAGGAAGGAGACGCGTTCTGTCTCCTAGAGATGAACGTACTTTGGTGCGAAAAGTGCAAATCAATCCCAGAACAACAGCAAAGGACCTTGTGAAGATGCTGGAGGAAACAGGTACAAAAATATCTACAGTGGGGCAAAAAAGTATTTATTCAGCCACCAACTGTGCAAGTTCTCCCACTTAAAAAGATGAGAGAGGCCTGTAATTTCCATCATAGGTACACTTCAACTATGACAGACAAAATGAGAAAAAAAATCCAGAAAAATCACATTGTAGGATTTTTAATGAATTTATTTGCAAATTATGGTGGAAAATAAGTATTTGGTCAATAACAAAAGTGTATCTCAATACTTTGTTATATACCCTTTGTTGGCAATGACAGAGGTCAAACGTTTTCTATAAGTCTTCACAAGGTTTTCACACACTGTTGCTGGTATTTTGGCCCATTCCTCCATGCAGATCTCCTCTAGAGCAGTGATGTTTTGGGGCTGTTGCTGGGCAACACGGACTTTCAACTTCCTCCAAAGATTTTCTATGGGGTTGAGATCTGGAAACTGGCTAGGCCACTCCAGGACCTTGAAATGCTTCTTACGAAGCCACTCCTTCGTTGCCGGGCGGTGTGTTTGGGATCATTGTCATGCTGAAAGACCCAGCCACGTTTCATCTTCAATGCCCTTGCTGATGGGAGGAGGTTTTCACTCAAAATCTCACGATACATGGCTCCATTCATTCTTTCCTTTACACGGATCAGTCAGATCAGCCCCAATGCATGATGTTTCCACCCCCATGCTTCACAGTATTTGCAAATAAATTCATTAAAAATCCTACAATGTGATTTACTGGATTTTGTTCCTCATTTTGTCTGTCATAGTTGAAGTGTACCTATGATGAAAATTACAGGCCTCTCTCATCTTTTTAAGTGGGAGAACTTGCACAATTGGTGGCTGACTAAATACTTTTTTGCACCACTGTATATCCACAGTAAAATGAGTCCTATATCGACATAACCTGAAAGGCCGCTCAGCAAGTATGAAGCCACTGCTCCAAAAAAAACATAAAAAAACGCCAGATTACGGTTTGCAACTGCACATGGGGACAAAGATCGTACTTTTTGGAGAAATATCCTCTGGTCTGATGAAACAAAAAATAGAACTGTTTGGCCATAATGACCATCGATATGTTTTGAGGAAAAAGGGGGAGGCTTGCAAGCCGAAGAACAGCATCCCAACCGTGAAGCACGGGGGTGACAGCATCATGTTGTGGGGGTGCTTTGCTGCAGGAGGGACTGGTGCACTTCACAAAATGATTTTATTTATCCGTTATTTTACATGTTCTCATTAACAGCAACGACCTGGGGAATAGTTACAGGGGAGAGGAGGGGGATGAATGAGACAATTGTAAACTGGGGATTATTAGGTGACTGTGATGGTTTTGAGGGCCAGATTGGGAATTTAGTCAGGTCACCGGGGTTAACACCCCTACTCTTACGATAAGTGCCAAGGGATCTTAAATGACCTCAGAGAGTCAGGACACCTGTTTAACGTCCCATCCGAAAGACGGCACCCTACACAGGGCAGTGTCCCCAATCACTGCCCTGGGGCATTGGGATATTTTCTAGACCAGAGGAAAGAGTGCCTCCTACTGTCCCTCCAACACCACTTCCAGCAGCATCTGGTCTCCCATCCAGGGACTGACCAGGATCAACACTGCTTAGCTTCAGAAGCAAGCCAGCAGTGGTATGCAGGGTGGTATGCTGCTGGCATGAATTGATGGCGTCATGAGGAGGAAAATTACGTGGAAAAATTGAAGCAACATCTCAAGACATCAGTCAGGAAGTTAAAGCTTGGTCGCAAATGGGTCTTCCAAATGGACAATGACCCCAAGCATACTTCTAAAGTTGTGACAAAATGGCTTAAGGACAACAAAGTCAAGGTATTGGAGTGGCCATCACAAAGCCCTGACCTCAGTCCTATAGAATATTTGTGGGCAGAACTGAAAAAGCGTGTGGGAGCAAGGAGGCCTACAAACCTGACTCCGTTACACCAGCTCTGTCAGGAGGAATGAGTCAATATTCACCCAACTTATTGTGGGAAGCTCGTGGAAGGCTACCCGACATGTTTGACCCAAGTTAAACAATTTAAAGGCAATGCTACCAAATACTAATTGAGTTTATGTAAACTTCTGACCCACTGGGAATGTGATGAAAGAAATAAAAGCTGAAATAAATCATTCTCTCTACTATTATTCTGACATTTCGCATTCTTAAAATAATCTTGTGATCCTGACTGACCCAAGACAGGGAATTTTTACTAGGATAAAATGTCAGGAACTTCAGGGACTTCCGACATCAACTGTATGTGTGTTCGTGCAGGGGTAGAAAATGTAGATAGGTCTGGGATTCCCTGACAGTAAATGTGTGTAGGCATCAAATGTTAGTTCATCAAACATGTGTGTGTGTGTCAGGTCTGCATATTGCAGGTAGAACAAGTCAAAATGTGTGAAACGTCAGTTGATGCTCACTAGAACCACTGACTCCTTTTTAGCCAGAGAGGCTGATATGCCTGGAGAGAGGATGACATGCCTGGAGAGAGGCTGATATGCCTGGAGAGAGGATGACATGCCTGGAGAGAGGCTGATATGCCTGGAGAGAGGATGACATGCCTGGAGAGAGGCTGACATGCCTGGAGAGAGGATGACATGCCTGGAGAGAGGATGACATGCCTGGAGAGAGGATGACATGCCTGGAGAGGGGCTGACATGCCTGGATAGAGGATGACATGCCTGGAGGGGGCTGACATGCCTGGAGAGAGGATGACATGCCTGGAGAGAGGCTGATATGCCTGGAGAGAGGATGACATGCCTGGAGAGAGGCTGACATGCCTGGAGAGAGGATGACATGCCTGGAGAGAGGATGACATGCCTGGAGAGAGGATGACATGCCTGGAGAGGGGATGACATGCCTGGAGAGGGGCTGACATGCCTGGAGAGAGGATGACATGCCTGGAGAGAGGCTGACATGCCTGGAGAGAGGATGACATGCCTGGAGAGGGGCTGACATGCCTGGAGAGAGGATGACATGCCTGGAGAGAGGATGACATGCCTGGAGAGAGGATGACATGCCTGGAGAGAGGCTGACATGCCTGGAGAGAGGATGACATGCCTGGAGAGAGGATGACATGCCTGGAGAGGGGCTGACATGCCTGGAGAGAGGATGACATGCCTGGAGAGAGGATGACATGCCTGGAGAGAGGATGACATGCCTGGAGAGAGGCTGATATGTTACTCTCTCGCTCTTCCTCTCTCTCCTGGCCGACTGTCTCTCTCTCTCTCTCTCTCTCTCTCTCTCTCCCTCCCTCTGTCTCTCTCTTCCTCTCTCTCTCTTTCTCTTTCTCTCTCTTTTTTCCTCTCTCTCTCTCGTGGGCTACTCTCTCTCTCTCTTCCTCTCTCTCTCTGTCTCCCTTGGCCTACTCTCTCTCTTCCTCTCTGTCTTTCCCTTACTCTCTCCCTTTGCCCCCCTCTCTCCACATTTCCCTCTCCTCCCCTCTGCCTTACTCTATTTTCCTCTCCTTCACTTCCTCTCTCTGTCTGATATCTCGCCCTCCCCCTTTTCCCTCCTGTCGCTTCTCACTCTGTTCTTTCAGTCGTTATCAAAGATTGACAGTCTAGAAGAAGGCATGGCCCTGAGACAAGAGTGGATGAGAGGACCAGCTATCCATTCCTCCTTTCTCTGAAGTGGTTGCTATTTCTTAATCTTTATTTTGCTGACAGGCATCTGGTTAGGTGTGTGTGTGTGTGTGTGTGTGTGTGTGTGTGTGTGTGTGTGTGTGTGTGTGTGTGTGTGTGTGTGTGTGTGTGTGTGTGTGTGTGTGTGTGTGTGTGTGTGTGTGTGTGTGTGAAAGAGGGAGCTGCTATGCTTTTCTTGGCTTTTCTTCTCTCCTCTCTTTCTCTCTTTTTTTTGCCAATCTCTCTCTCTCTTTCTCTCTCTCTCTCTCTCTCTCTCTCTCTCTCTCTCTCTCTCTCTCTCTCTCTCTCTCTCTCTCTCTCTCTCTCTCTCTCTCTCTCTCTCTCTCTCTCTCTCTCTCTTTCTCTCTCTCTCTCTCTCTCTCTCTCTCTCTCTCTCTCTCTCTCTCTTTCTCTCTCTCTCTCTCTCTCTTTCTCTCTCTCTCTCTCTCTCTCTCTCTCTCTCTCTCTCTCTCTCTCTCTCTCTCTCTCTCTCTCTCTCTCTCTCTCTCTCTCTCTCTCTCTCTCTCTCTCTCTCTCTCTCTCTCTCTCTCTCTCTCTCTCTCTCTCTCTCTCTCTCTCTCTCTCTCTCTCTTCTCTCTCTCTTTCTCTCTCTCTCTCTCTCTCTCTCTCTCTTTTACGCTTTATGAAATGTAATGTTCTCTGTCTTTCTGTCTCTCTCCCTCTCCGTCAAGCTTCAGATCACCTTGTGTCTCTCTCTCTCCATTCAATGCCATTCCCCTACTCCCCACTCTTCTTACACACACACACACACACACACACACACACACACACACACACACACACACACACACACACACACACACACACACACACACACACACACACATCCTCCCTCGTGTCAGAGACTGAACAGGTCACCATGTTACCTTAATGGGACTACACAATTAGACCTTCGTCTTCAATTCACACTCCTTTCCAAAGTTTTTAACGCAAAGAAGCCATTTACCATGAATTGCTGCTAATTTAGAGAACTGCGGCTGCTGGGTTGACATGCTGAGAGACTTGACTGGTAAAAGAGGGAGGTTAAAAATAAATATGCTAATTGCCGATATTCGTACGTTTGCGCTGTTCTCCGTGTGTTTGAATTGAAACATCACTGTACCTGTAACTTCTGTCCTCTATATCTAATATTTACATATTCATGATTTCATGATTTACATATACATATATATTACCTGTCCTCTATATCTTCTATTTACATATTCATGATTTCATGATTTACATATACATATATATTACCTGTCCTCTATATATTCTATTTACATATTCATGAATTCATGATTTACATATACATATCTACTACCGGTCCTCTATATCTTATATTTATGAATTCATGATTTACATATAAATATCTATTACCTGTCCTCTATATATTCTATTTACATATTCATGAATTCATGATTTACATGTAAATATGTTCTACCTGTCCTAGTAAAATGTACTACCTGTCCTAGTAATATCTAATATACTACCTGTCCTAGTAATATGTACTACCTGTCCTAGTAATATCTGCTACCTTTCCTAGTAATATGTACTACCTGTCCTAATAATATATCCTACCTGTCCTAGTAATATCTACTACCTGTCCTAATAATAGCTACAACCTGTCCTAGTAATATATACTACCTGTCCTGATAATTGCTACAACCTGTCCTAGTAATATGTACTACCTGTCCTAGTAATATCTACTACATGTCCTAGTAATATATAGTAGCTGTCCTAATAATATCTACTACCTGTCCTAGTAATATCTACTACATGTCCTAATAATAGCTACAACCTGTCCTAGTAATATCTCTAACCTGTCCTAGTAATAGCTACAACCTGTCCTAGTTCTATCTACTACCTGTCCTATTAATATCTACTACCTGGCACACACAAATTCTCTCTATCAGGAAGTGGAGCTTGGGGATAATACAGGCTGATTTACTCACAATTTTGAAGCAACTTGATACGAGATTGTTCTAGGACAGAAACTTCCATGGTTTTGCATTCAATACTCTTTCTGTCAACAGATGATGTACAGCTACTTACCATAGAGGAACTTCATCATAGACGAGTGTTCAATCTAACTGTATCAGGTAGAGAAACGGGATGATTTATGTTTGATTTATTTAACCTTTATTTAACCAGGCAAGTCAATTAAGAACAAATTCTTATTTACAATAACAGCCTACCACGACCAAACCCTGACGACGCTGGGCCAATTGTGCCCCGCTAATGGGACCCCCAATCACGGCCGGTTGTGATACAGCCTGGATTCAAACCAGGGTGTTTTTAGTGACACCTCAAGCACTGAGATGCGGTTCCTTAGACCGCTGCGCCACTCAGTAGGATGGTAGGATCCTACCATTATAGGATGGTAGGATGTAGAGTGGTTACACAACATACCTAGGGAGACGTGCCATGAGAGCAGGGAAACGGGTACCAGTGACTATGTGCACATTTGCCATAAACACACTGACGATCCATTCTCAACAACAAGTTGGTTTAGGCCACAGTCACCATACCTGCACTCCCAAGACACGCAAGCCTGTACACAGTAAGAGGATTCTCTGGTTGACACAAACAGGAGGGCTTTTACACACAAGGCCACGCCCTTAGTTAACAGTCACATACACCTGGCGCGTGCCGACCAACAAGGGGTGTTCTTTTCTTTTCTTTTAGAGGGAGGATCAGCTTAATATTGCGGACAATGTAATTGTCTGCATCATTTCCAATCCCCCATATTTTTGGGGTAAATATATATATCCATACACACATACATATATATACACATATATACATACACATACTTATATAGACATACATACTTTTTTAAAGAATATAACTTTATTATTATTCCCCGCTAACCCTTCCGCCGATCCCCAATTGGAGTAAAGTAATAAACACTTCTGCTTCTACCTTCAATCCATACATCTTATACACACTCTACAGACACAGTCTACAGACACAGTCTACAGACACAGTCTACAGACACAGTCTACAGACACAGTCTACAGACACAGTCTACAGACACAGTCTACAGACACAGTCTACAGACACAGTCTACAGACACAGTCTACAGACACAGTCTACTTTACAATAGTTCTCTCTTGTTTGTTCTTAGTCCTTCCTCTATTTCTGATGTCCATCCAGTTTGATTTATATTTGTAACTGTGCTATTTCACAAAAGCTCTGAACCTAAATACATTTTACAGACCCCGTATGTTTTACATTGGTTATCTTGTTATTAGTCCCACCCTCCAGCTCCACTCAACCCCTCCCATCTATCTCTCAACATCACCCATTTCGGATTTCTACTTGCCATATATTTTTTCAACAGTGCTGTGATGCTTCACAAAAGTACTGAACCTTTCCATTCTCATAGCTTCTACAGATTGTAAATTAAAAATAAACATTTTTTGCTAAAATAATTATTATATTATTGATTGATTGACTATTGACTATGGCTATCTGTAGTGTTAGTTCTAGGCAAATGTTTCAAATCAAATCAAATCAAATCAAATTTATTTATATAGCCCTTCGTACATCAGCTGATATCTCAAAGTGCTGTACAGAAACCCAGCCTAAAACCCCAAACAGCAAGCAATGCAGGTATAGAAGCACGGTGGCTAGGAAAAACTCCCTAGAAAGGCCAAAACCTAGGAAGAAACCTAGAGAGGAACCAGGCTATGTGGGGTGGCCAGTCCTCTTCTGGCTGTGCCGGGTGGAGATTATAACAGAACATGGCCAAGATGTTCAAATGTTCATAAATGACCAGCATGGTCGAATAATAATAAGGCAGAACAGTTTAAACTGGAGCAGCAGCACAGTCAGGTGGAAGTTGAAACTGGAGCAGCAGCATGGCCAGGTGGACTGGGGACAGCAAGGAGTCATCATGTCAGGTAGTCCTGGGGCATGGTCCTAGGGCTCAGGTCAGTTGAAACTGGAACAGCAGCATGGCCAGGTGGACTGGGGACAGCAAGGAGTCATCATGTCAGGTAGTCCTGGAGCTCAGGTCCTAGGGCTCAGGTCCTCCGAGAGAGAGAAAGAAAGAGAGAAGGAGAGAATTAGAGAACGCACACTTAGATTCACACAGGACACCGAATAGGACAGGAGAAGTACTCCAGATATAACAAACTGACCCCAGCCCCCCGACACATAAACTACTGCAGCATAAATACTGGAGGCTTCAATTCTTCAGACATTCCTGGACCTGTGACCAAAAATGAGCTACATATGGACAATACCAAAATAAATGATCTAATGACTGCCTCCTCACAGCAGAATCTGCAGAGCTGACACAAGGGTGTGTTCTTAATAGGTTGACAGTTCTCCCCAGTTACATATCAATCAGATCTTGATCCACTCATTTCCTAATATAAATCACCCACACCACACACACACCCAGGAGGAACTGGTTAAGAGTTTAGCGGAGTTTTGGGAGGGTTTGCGGGATTCAGCACTAACTCTTTGATGTGAACTGCAAGAGATAATACCATAGAGATTTAGCTGTTACCCTGCTTCTGACAACAGAGACTGGGGGACAGAGAGAGATAGGGGGAAGAGAAAGAGAAAGCGACAGAGGGAGGAAGGAAGGAGAAAGAGAGGTCTCCTCTGAGATTTAATCACTGGCCCAGTGGTTGACAAATCTGTTTTCTTCCTTTTTCCTCCAACACAGCAGTCATCCTTCCATCCTGGGGTTGTCATTCTTCTCTTTACAATTGTGTTAATGGGAAACTCAAGGTGTTCCATCTCACTCTGGCACATCAGCTCTCCATACAGAACCTGTTATGACATCAGTATGTGGCCATTTTAGTAGACTCTCTTATCCAGAGCCATTAGGATTAAGTGCCTTGCTCAAGGGCACATCGGGCAGATTTATCACCCCTAACCGGGTAGGGGATTCAAACCAGTGATCTTTCGTTACTGGTCCAAGGCTCTGAACCGCTAGGCTACCAGCCGCCCGAAGGGAGGGACAGAAACAGACAAAGCCACCTGAGTAGCCGCCAGAAGATGCAGTAGCCCTGTCTAGATATAATGCCCTGTCTAGATATAATGCCCTGTCTAGATATAATGCCCTGTCTAGATATAATGCCCTGTCTAGATATAATGCCCTGTCTAGATATAATGCCCTGTCTAGATATAATGCCCTGTCTAGATATAATACCCTGTCTAGATATAATGTCCTGTCTAGATATAATGCCCTGTCTAGATATAATGCCCTGTCTAGATATAATACCCTGTCTAGATATAATACCCTGTCTAGATATAATGCCCTGTCTAGATATAATGCCCTGTCTAGATATAATATCCTGTCTAGATATAATGCCCTGTCTAGATATAATATCCTGTCTAGATATAATGTCCTGTCTAGATATAATGCCCTGTCTAGATATAATATCCTGTCTAGATATAATGCCCTGTCTAGATATAATGCCCTGTCTAGATATATAATAATCCTGTATAGATATAATGCCCTGTCTAGATATAATGCCCTGTCTAGATATAATACCCTGTCTAGATATAATGCCCTGTCTAGATATAATGCCCTGTCTAGATATAATGCCCTGTCTAGATATAATGCCCTGTCTAGATATAATGCCCTGTCTAGATATAATAACCTGTCTAGATATAATGTCCTGTCTAGATATAATGCCCTGTCTAGATATAATAACCTGTCTAGATATAATGCCCTGTCTAGATATAATGCCCTGTCTAGATATAATAACCTGTCTAGATATAATGCCCTGTCTAGATATAATAACCTGTCTAGATATAATGCCCTGTCTAGATATAATGCCCTGTCTAGATATAATGCCCTGTCTAGATATAATGCCCTGTCTAGATATATATGTCTAGATATAATGTCTGTCTAGATATATAATGCCCTGTCTAGATATAATGTCCTGTCTAGATATAATGCCCTGTCTAGATATAATGCCCTGTCTAGATATAATGCCCTGTCTAGATATAATGCCCTGTCTAGATATAATGCCCTGTCTAGATATAATGCCCTATAGATAATGCCCTGTCTAGATATAATGCCCTGTCTAGATATAATGCCCTGTCTAGATATAATAACCTGTCTAGATATAATGTCCTGTCTAGATATAATGCCCTGTCTAGATATAATAACCTGTCTAGATATAATGCCCTGTCTAGATATAATGCCCTGTCTAGATATAATGCCCTGTCTAGATATAATAACCTGTCCCTGTCTAGATATAATAACCTGTCTAGATATGTCCTGTCTAGATATAATGCTAGATATAATGACCTGTCTAGATATAATGCCCTGTCTAGATATAATAACCTGTCTAGATATAATGTCCTGTCTAGATATAATGCCCTGTCTAGATATAATGCCCTGTCTAGATATAATAACCTGTCTAGATATAATAACCTGTCTATATAATGCCCTGTCTAGATATAATGCCCTGTCTAGATATAATAACCTGTCTAGATATAATGTCCTGTCTAGATATAATGCCCTGTCTAGATATAATGCCCTGTCTAGATATAATAACCTGTCTAGATATAATGCCCTGTCTAGATATAATGCCCTGTCTAGATATAATAACCTGTCTAGATATAATGTCCTGTCTAGATATAATGCCCTGTCTAGATATAATGCCCTGTCTAGATATAATAATGATATAATAACCTGTCTAGATATAATGCCCTGTCTAGATATAATGCCCTGTCTAGATATAATGCCCTGTCTAGATATAATGCCCTGTCTAGATATAATGCCCTGTCTAGATATAATGCCCTGTCTAGATATAATGCCCTGTCTAGATATAATAACCTGTCTAGATATAATGCCCTGTCTAGATATAATGTCCTGTCTAGATATAATGTCCTGTCTAGATATAATGCCCTGTCTAGATATAATGCCCTGTCTAGATATAATAACCTGTCTAGATATAATAACCTGTCTAGATATAATGCCCTGTCTAGATATAATGCCCTGTCTAGATATAATGCCCTGTCTAGATATAATGCCCTGTCTAGATATAATAACCTGTCTAGATATAATGCCCTGTCTAGATATAATGCCCTGTCTAGATATAATAACCTGTCTAGATATAATGCCCTGTCTAGATATAATGCCCTGTCTAGATATAATGCCCTGTCTAGATATAATGTCCTGTCTAGATATAATGCCCTGTCTAGATATAATGCCCTGTCTAGATATAATAACCTGTCTAGATATAATGCCCTGTCTAGATATAATGCCCTGTCTAGATATAATGCCCTGTCTAGATATAATGCCTGGGTTCATATAATTCCCTGGGTATATATAATGCCCTAGATATAATGGTCTGATATAATGCCCTGTCTATATATAATGCCCTGTCTAGATATATATATGCCTGTCTAGATATAATGCCCTGTCTAGATATAATGCCCTGTCTAGATATAATGCCCTGTCTAGATATAATGCCCTGTCTAGATATAATGCCCTGTCTAGATATAATGCCCCTAGATATAATACCCTGTCTAGATATAATGTCCTGTCTAGATATAATGCCCTGTCTAGATATAATGCCCTGTCTATATATAATGCCCTGTCTAGATATAATGCCCTGGGTTTATATAATGCCCTGTCTAGATATAATTCCCTGTCTGGATATAATGCCCTGTCTAGATATAATGCCCTGTCTAGATATAATATCCTGTCTAGATATAATGCCCTGTCTAGATATAATACCCTGTCTAGATATAATGCCCTGTCTAGATATAATGCCCTGGAATATATAATGCCCTGTCTAGATATAATGCCTGGGTTCATATAATTCCCTGGGTATATATAATGCCCTGTCTAGATATAATGCCCTGGGTATATAATGCCCTGGGTAGATATAATGCCTGGGTATATAATGCCTGGGTTTATATACTGCCCTGGGTAGATATAATGCCCTGGTATATATAATGCCCTGTCTAGATATAATGCCCTGGGTTGATATAATGCCTGGGTTTATATATTTTTCTGGTATATATAATGCCTGGGTTTATATAATGCCTTGGTATATATAATGCACTGGTATATATAATGCCTGGGTTTTATATAATGCCTTGGTATATATAATGCCTGGGTTTATATAATGCCTGGGTATATATAACGCCTGGGTTTATATAATGCCTGGGTTTATACAATGCCCTGGTATATATAATGCCCTGGGTATATATAATGCCCAGGTATATATAATGCCCAGGTATATATAATGCCCAGGTATATATAATGCCCAGGTATATATAATGCCCTGGTATATATAATGCCCTGTTATATATAATGCCCTGGTATATATAATGCCCTGGTATATATAATGCCCTGGGTATATATAATGCCCTGGTATATATAATGCCCTGGTATATATAATGCCCTGTTATATATAATGCCCTGGGTATATATAATGCCCAGGGTATATATAATGCCTGGGTATATATAATGCCCAGGTATATATAACGCCCTGGTGTATATAATGCCCAGGTATATATAATGCCCTGGTGTATATAATGCCCAGGTATATATAATGCCCTGGTGTATATAATGCCCTGGTGTATATAATGCCCAGGTATATATAATGCCCAGGTATATATAATGCCCAGGTATATATAATGCCCTGGTGTATATATAATGACCTGGGTTTATATAATGCCCAGGTATATATAATGCCCAGGTATATATAATGACCTGGGTATATATAATGACCTGGGTTTATATAATGACCAGGGTATATATAATGCCCAGGTATATATAATGCCCAGGTATATATAATGCCCAGGTATATATAATGCCCAGGTATATATAATGCCCAGGTATATATAATGCCCAGGTATATATAATGACCTGGGTTTATATAATGCCCAGGTATATATAATGCCCAGATATATATAATGCCCAGGTATATATAATGACCTGGGTATATATAATGACCAGGGTATATATAATGCCCAGGTATATATAATTCCCAGGTATATATAATGCCCAGGTATATATAATGCCCAGGTATATATAATGCCCTGGTGTATATAATGCCCTGGTGTATATAATGCCCTGGTGTATATAATGCCCTGGTGTATATAATGCCCTGGTATATATAATGCCCAGGTATATATAATGCCCTGGTGTATATAATGCCTGGGTATATATAATGCCCAGGTATATATAATGCCCAGGTATATATAATGCCCAGGTTTATATAATGCCCAGGTATATATAATGCCCAGGTATATATAATGCCCAGGTATATATAATGCCCTGGTGTATATAATGCCCTGGTATATATAATGCCCTGTTATATATAATGCCCTGGGTATATATAATGCCCAGGGTATATATAATGCCCAGGTATATATAATGCCCTGGTATATATAATGCCCTGGTATATATAATGCCCAGGTATATATAATGCCCTGGTATATATAATGCCCTGGTATATATAATGCCCTGGTGTATATAATGCCCTGGTGTATATAATGCCCTGGTGTATATAATGCCCTGGTGTATATAATGACCTGGGTTTATATAATGCCTGGGTAAACGTTATCTGAAGTAGCCTTTAAAAACAGGGAGATCTGATAGAGCTGAATTAAACCTGTTGCTGTCAACTTATCCACCATGTCTTCTGTGTGTGTCTTGTCTCAACCTCAAATGACACTATTGGGAAGACCAGCATTTTACACTGAGGGTTGGTTTTCCAGATCAAGAGCATGTTTTTTTGTCCAGGACTAGGTTTAATATGTGTCCTGGAAACCGGTATTCACTGTAGAGAACAAGAGAGAAGAATGTGTAGAATTCAACACTTCTATTACATAAAATCATTGTAGAATATGAATGGTTTGGTTATAGAAAATATTGTAGAATTTCAACAGTTCTGTCATAGAAAATAATGTAGAATTTGAACTGTTCTTTTATAGAAACGAATGTAGAATTTCAGCAGTTCTGTCATAGAAACCAATGTAGAATTTCAACAGTTCTGTTATAGAAACCAATGTAGAATTTCAACAGTTCTGTTATAGAAACTAATGTAGAATTTCAACAGTTCTTTTATAGAAACGAATGTAGAATTTCAACAGTTCTGTTATAGAAACCAATGTAGAATTTCAACAGTTCTGTTATAGAAACCTATGTAGAATTTCAACAGTTGTGATTCAGTTGGTTGGAACCTGGATGAAAAATTATTCTATTTTCATAACACATGGAATTGTGGAAACAAATTTTCGTTGTATTTTAACATTTAACCATGTTGTTGTAACTTACCACATTGTGACTCAAAGTCATGAACCAAGCCTCATGCTTCCATCATTTCCAATAGACCAGGTCCTGCAGAATAGTCATCTTCCCAGCATCCCAGCAGAGCAGCTGACGGCCTTAGAAGGCCTCATCTATCAGTTATATGTTGGGTATGTAAATTCATTACCTACTTGTATTGTTTGGAGGGAAAACAGCTCAATCAAAATGTATTCTTTATATAAGAGTCCCAGAGTGCAGAGCAGCTAGCGAGACCTGTAGAGAGAACGGAGCTAGAGGTGAGCATACTCCAATTTTACACACACACACACACACACGTATACACACACACACACACACACACACACACACACACACACACACACACACACACACAAACACACAACCACACACACAAATACACAACACACACACACACACACACACACACACGTATACATACACACACACTCACAAATACACAACCACCACACACACACACACACACACACACACACATACACACACGTATATACATACATACACACACACTCACAAATACACAACCACACACACACACACACACACACACACACACATACACACACGTATACATACATACACACACACTCACAAATACACAACCACACACACACACACACACACACACACACACATACACACACGTATACATACACACACACACACACACACAAATACACAAACACACACACACTCACAAATACACAACCACACACACACACACACACACATACACACGCACACGTATACATAATGTACACACATACACAACCAGACGAACAAACACAAACACACACACAGACAGAGAGAGACATACACACTCAGACACACAGACAACCAGTTCTCCAGTTGTTCATGAAGCTGAACTGAACTGATCTATCTGGAGGAAGATGAAAGGAGGACTTTTGCTCATTGATATAAATAAACGGAGGAAGAGAATGATGAGACGAGGCCGTGTAGGAGGGGTGATATCCTTGGGGCAAACCAACAGAGGAGGAGGCAGGAGGGAGGAATGGGGAGACGAGGGAAAGGGAGAAAGAGAGGAGGGGGCGGGGGATAGAAGGGAGGAGAAAGAAAGAGAGAAAGGAAGGAAGAAGGAAGGAAGGAAGGAAGGAAGGAAGGAAGGAAGGAAGGAAGGAAGGAAGGAAGGAAGGAAGGAAGGAAGGAAGGAAGGAAGGAAGGAAGGAAGGAAGGAAGGAAGGAAGGAAGGATGAGTGTAGAGAGCAGGAAGATAGAGAGTGGAGGAGTGTAGAGAGAGGGAGAGAAGGAGAGCGAGGTTAGAGAATGGAAGACTGAGAAATCTGAAGAAATTAGATTTTCCACTACATACGATTACACTGCAACCATCAAAGGGTGTGTGTGTGTGTGTGTGTGTGTGTGTGTGTGTGTGTGTGTGTGTGTGTGTGTGTGTGTGTGTGTAGCTTTTTGAATGTGTGTAGTTTCATGTGTATGTTACCCACAGTATATGGAACATGCATGTCACATTAACGTCTTAACCAACATGACTGCTGTGAATAAGTTCATAACTAATACCGGTAGCTATGAGGAAGATGTGTGTGTGTGTGGAGAAGAGTACATTTACAGGAAATACCAGTTAACCTTTCTTTCCAGTGGAAAGCGCCACGTGGATGTGATATTTTATTAACTGTGGCAGGTGATATATTTTTCCAGTTTCTACTGTGAGATTACATTAAGCTGTTATCACCTCTCCTCTTCCTCTCTTCTCCACCTCCTTTCCTCCCTCCTTCTCCCTATCCCTCATTCCTCTATCCCTCGTTCCTCTATCCCTCGCTCTCTGTGCATACGGTAATTACATTCAGAGTATGGACAGAGAGAAGGGGGAGAGAGAGAGAGAGAGCGAGGGGGGAGAGAGAGAGCGAGGGGGAGAGAGAGAGGGGGAGAGAGAGAGAGAGAGAGAGAGAGAGAGAGAGAGAGAGAGAGAGAGAGAGAGAGAGAGAGAGAGAGAGAGAGAGAGAGAGAGAGAGAAGGAAAGCGAGAGAGAAAGAGAGAAAGACAGATAAGAGATCAAGATTAAAAAGCTCTTGAGAGTCTCCCTCCCTCCTCCCTCATTCCCAGCCAAAGAGGCAATCCTCTCCTCCCTTGCTCCCCCCACCTCTCTCTACCTCTCCTCCATTCTCCTATGGTCTGACGGCAGGGCTGTATCTGTCGCTAGGGTGATGTCCCCACGGCGATGTCACAGGGGTCTCTAAGCAACATGGAATTGTTTATTTATAGTAGCTGTTTCCAACTACACTCTGGCTGCACAATACTGACGTACAGCACACAGGAGATGGAGGGAAAGAGAGAGAGAGAGAGAGAGAGAGAGAGAGAGAGAGAGAGAGATGGACCTAGAGAGAAAGATGGAGGAAGCGAGAGAAGGAGAAGAAAGTGGGTGGGGTCATATTATGCCTGGTTGGCACTGTCCGGGGGTAACTTTGGACGGGGGTCACCGTGTCCCCCCACAGTGTAATTCTCCTGCCTTATGTGGTGTCCTGTGTGACCTTAGGTATGCTCCCTCTAATTCTCCCATCTCTCTTTTTCTCTCTCCCATCCCAGAGGTCCTGAGCCCTTCACTTTTAGAAAAAAGGTTGGGATCTTCAGCTTTCCCTGTAGGATCGGCATTTTTGGTTCCAGGTATAACCTTTTGAGTTCCATTCAGACCCCTCTCCCAAAAAGGGTTCTTCATAGGGTTTTCCTATGGGGACGGCTGAAGAACCCTTTGCTTTTCTAGATAGCACCTTTTTTTCTAAAAGTGTAGGACCATGTCTCAGGACTACTTGGACTGACGACTCCTGGCTGTCCTCGTCCCCAGTCCATCTGGTCGTGCTGCTGATCCTGTTCCTGCTGTTCTGCCTGTGGCTATGGAAATCTCACCTGTTCACCGAACATGCTAGCTTGTCCCGGACCTTCCTCTCCCTCCCCCTCCCTCTCCCTCCCTCTCCCTCTCTCTCTCTACTGCACCTGCTGTCTCAACCTCTGAATGCTCGACTATGAAAAGCCAACTGACATTTACTCCTGAGGTGCTGACCTGTTGCACCCTCTATAACCACTGTGATTACTATTGACCCTACTGAACATCTTGAAGAAGAATCTGTCTTTAAAGGGGAAATGCCTCCTAGAAGCAACGTCTCTGGTTATAAATGGCCTATTGAGATGTGTAAGAAACATTCATTCTCATGTCAAAAGGGACTACAAAGTGTTAATAGGATCATATTGGTCATAAAGTCAGTCTGGTCCAAAACCAGATTTGGAAGTGAGTGCGTCATGACAGGTAAGGATGGGTTGGGTATGGATTACTTTTACCAATGACGTCCAATAGCCCAGAGACAACAAGGTGGGGTCCACCCCCAGCTGACATGTGTTGTGAATGTGTTGTCAAGTCTGCAATGCACGCACACTTGCTCAATGCACGCACACTTGCTCAATGCACGCACACTTGCTCAATGCACACTTGCTCAATGCACGCACACTTGCTCAATGCACGCACACTTGCTCAATGCACGCACACTTGCTCAATGCACGCACACTTGCTCAATGCACGCACACTTGCTCAATGCACGCAATGCTCAATGCACACACACTTGCACACTTGCTCAATGCACGCACACACTTGCTCAATGCACACTTGCTCAATGCACGCACACTTGCTCAATGCACGCACACTTGCTCAATGCACACACTGCAATGCACGCACACTTGCTCAATGCACGCACACTTGCTCAATGCACACACACTTGCTCAATGCACACACACTTGCTCAATGCACGCACACTGAATGCACACACACTTGCAATGCACACACACAATGCACACTTGCTGAATGCTTGCTCAATGCACGCACACTTGCTCAATGCACGCACACTTGCTCAATGCACACTTGCTGAATGCACACACACTTGCCCGGCACAGGAGTGAAAATGGGCCTCCATAAAGTTGGTGCAAAGTTCTAATGCATTCAACAATATTGTGCAAGATGGCAAAGAATGGATTACATACAACAACCGTACGACCTAATGGCTGTGACCTGTGTGTGGTGAGTACTGTAGATAGCTAGCTATGATACTGTGATGTAACTAGCTCAATACATAGACTCTCCCTAATGTGGAATGTCAAAGACAGGAAGACTTTTATTTATTTTTTTTTATTTAACTAGGCAAGCCAGTTAAGAACAAATTCTCATTTATAATGACGGCCTAGGAACAGTGGGTTAACTGCCTTGTTTAGGGGCAGAACGACAGATTTATACCTTGTCAGCTCAGGGATTCAATCCAGCAACCTTACGGTCACTGGCCCAACACTCTAACCACTAGGTAGCATAGCTTACGTTGCCCCTGATGATAAGGTTTGATAGGACGTAACGTTAGCCAGCTTGCTATCGATAATGTTTCAACTCAAACTGGCTAGCTAAACAGATGCTTATGCTAGCTAGCCAATTCGTTTCAACTCGGACAAAAATATTTATAACTAACCCGGATTTGCATGTTAGCTAGCTAGCTACTTTCATGAGAACAGGCA
>NW_024609730.1:247500-287500 GCF_018296145.1 Oncorhynchus tshawytscha
TGTCTGAGTCACAAATGGCACCCTATTCCCTTGAGGCACTACTTTTGACCTGGGCCCTATGGTCAAAAGTAGTGCACTATGTAGGGAATAGGGTGCCATTATGTGATGCACCCACAGTGATGGAAACACTGCTGTCGTATTAGTTGTGTTACTCCCAAAATGATTAGAGCAGCTGAGACAGGTTCTCTCTCTCACACACATACACTCCTCAATCCCAAAATTAAATGTCCCTCACACACACACCAGCCCCCGAAATGAAACGAGTCTCACTTTGAAAATGAGATTCGGCCTAGCCAAGCCAGACACATGATTAACTGCAGACAATAACAACACCTAGTCAGCCAGCCAGCCAAGGGGGAGGCTGTCTCTGTTTTCCTTGTTTCTGGGGTACGCTTTCCAACATGGAACCCTATTCGCTTCACAGTGCATTACTTTTGACTAGAGCCTTATGAGAGGGAGAAATAGAGAAAGATGTCTTCATGAGGGGAGAGAGAGGGAGAAATAGAGAAAGATGTCTTCATGAGGGGGAGAGAGGGAGAAATAGAGAAAGATGTCTTCATGAGGGGGAGAGAGGGAGAAATAGAGAAAGAATAAAAAGAGAGAAATGTGGATGCGTTTACTGTTGACAGCTGGAGAGATAGAGGGAGAGATAGAGGGAGAGAAGCAGGGTTATCTTCTCTTCTCATCAGGCTTCTCTGTCTTTCTCTCAGAACAATGGTGCTAGCTTCTGATTGGCTGCCAGCCAGTAAACACTGACACCCAGACCATGATCAGAAAGAGGCTTTCTCTCTCTCTCCCTCTCTCTCTCTCTCTCTCTCTCTCTCTCTCCCTCTCTCTCAATCTCTCCCTCTCCCTCTCTCAATCTCTCCCTCTCAATCTCAATCTCAATCTCTCTCTCTCTCTATCTCTCTCTCCCTCTCTCTCCCTCTCAATCTCAATCTCTCTCTCTCTCTCTCTCTCCCTCTCAATCTCTCCCTCTCCCTCTCTCAATCTCTCCCTCTCAATCTCAATCTCTCTCCCTCTCTCTCTCCCTCTCTCAATCTCTCCCTCTCAATCTCTCTCCCTCTCCCTCTCCCTCTCTTTCTCTATCAATTACATTCAAAGAGTTTCATTAGCATGGGAAACATATGTATACATTGCCAAAGCAAAGGAAATTGATAATAAACAAAAGTGAAACTAACAATATAAAATGAACAGTAAACACTCACAAAAAGTTCCAAAGGAGTAAAGACATTTAAAAATGTCACATTATGGCGATATACAGTGTTGTATCAATATGCAAATAGTACAAAAGGGAAAATAAATCAACCTAAATATGGGTTGCATTTAGAATCTCTTACTCCTCTCTCTCTCTCTCTCTCTCTCTCTCTCTCTCTCTGTCTCTCTCTCTCTCTCTCTCTCTCTCTCTCTCTCTCTGTCTCTCTCTCTGTCTCTCTCTCTGTCTCTCTCTGTCTCTCTCTGTCTCTCTCTCTCTGTCTCTGTCTCTCTCTGTCTCTCTCTCTCTGTCTCTGTCTCTCTCTGTCTCTCTCTGTCTCTCTGTCTCTCTCTCTTTCACCCTCTATCTATCAAACACTCTCTCTCTCTCTCTCTCTCTCAACTTTCTCTTTCTCTTTCTCTCTCTCTAACCCTCTAGCTATCAAATGCTCTCTCTCTCTCTCTCTCTCTCTCTCTCTCTCTCTCTCGCTATCAAACGCTCTATCTATCAACTCTCTCTCACTATCTCACAAACTCGCCCTCTCTCTCTAGATCTCTCTCTATCTCTCTCTCCTGTGCTCCCTCAGGAGGGAGGGAGGGAGGGAGGGAGGGAGGGAGGGGACTGGAGGACTTTCTGTATTCATCATCTCAAAGAGCCCCTCATTAAATCCCTCTCACCATCTCTCTCTCTCTCTCTCTCTCTCTCTCTCTCTCTCTCTCATCTTCTCTCCATCACTCCGTTCTCAGTCAGTCAATCAGCCACTCTGGGAACGTTTTAGACTAGTGAAGAGTAAGAGAGAACATGTCAGTCAATCTGTTCTGTTAGCAGCCAGTGAACCTCTTCAGATTGCTTTTGACAAGGGCCCATAGGGCCACACTTTGTGACGCAGTTCCTGAGATGCAGTTCTTGAAAACATCATTGTCAACAACCTGAGGTGTCAGGGCCATAGGGGACACAAGGACACACGCTCCCTCCGATTTGTCCTGTTTAAAAAGAAAATGCAGATGTTAAATTAATGATTTTTCAGCCCATGTTTTATCATAATTATGAATAAAAAATATCTGGCAGTATTAGTTTGTGGCGGGGGCTCACTGACTGGACCCCCCCTATTCTCCCTGGTAAGTGGTTCCTTTCAAGGTGTACCATGGAGTATATGAGCTATGCAGGTTGCTAGATAGTGTAGTGTGTGCAGACAGTATCGTCAGGGGACGAGGAGAGAGTGTTGTGTTACACGCACAGTGTTTGATTTGATTTGAGCTGCCGGTGATGGGCAGCACTGACAGAAGGTATGAGCTGCCGGTGATGGGCAGCACTGACAGAAGGTATGAGCTGCCGGTGATGGGCAGGACTGACAGAAGGTATGAGCTGCCGGTGATGGGCAGGACTGACAGAAGGTATGAGCTGCCGGTGATGGGCAGGACTGACAGAAGGTATGAGCTGCCGGTGATGGGCAGGACTGATAGAAGGTATGAGCTGCCGGTGATGGACAGCACTGGCAGAAGGTATGAGCTGCCGGTGATGGGCAGGACTGACAGAAGGTATGAGCTGCCGGTGATGGGCAGGACTGACAGAAGGTATGAGCTGCCGGTGATGGGCAGGACTGACAGAAGGCAGGACTGGCAGAAGGTATGAGCTGCCGGTGATGGGCAGGAGTGGCAGAAGGTATGAGCTGCCGGTGATGGCCAGGACTGACAGAAGGTATGAGCTGCCGGTGATGGGCAGGACTGATAGAAGGTATGAGCTGCCGGTGATGGCAGGACAGGAGCTGACAGTGAAGGTATGAGCTGCCGGTGATGGGCAGGACTGACAGAAGGTATGAGCTGCCGGTGATGACTGGAAGGTATGAGACTGACAGGACTGATAGAAGGTATGAGCTGCCGGTGATGGGCAGGACTGACAGAAGGTATGAGCTGCCGGTGATGGGCAGGACTGACAGAAGGTATGACTGACAGAAGGTATGAGCTGCCGGTGATGGGGAGGACTGACAGAAGGTATGAGCTGCCGGTGATGGGGAGGACTGACAGAAGGTATGAGCTGCCGGTGATGGGGAGGACTGACAGAAGGTATGAGCTGCCGGTGATGGCCAGGACTGATAGAAGGTATGAGCTGCCGGTGATGGGCAGGACTGACAGAAGGTATGAGCTGCCGGGTGATGGGGAGGACTGACAGAAGGTATGAGCTGCCGGTGATGGGGAGGACTGACAGAAGGTATGAGCTGCCGGTGATGGGGAGGACTGACAGAAGGTATGAGCTGCCGGTGATGGGGAGGACTGACAGAAGGTATGAGCTGCCGGTGATGGCCAGGACTGATAGAAGGTATGTTTGTAAATCAATGTGATCAAGCTACGTATGTAGTCTATTCCTTCTTCCTTCTTGGTGAATAAATACATCTTGTTTCTCTGTAATACTAAACAGCCACCTAGCAATTGAATGAAGTTGGCTTTAGCTAGCCAGCTAGATCAATCTCCAAACCTCATAACCAGTTACCAAGTCATTTCATGCTATCAATGGAGTTAGACTAGCTTGTCTAACTATCTTAGCTGGTGTGCCTGCTAGCTCGATTGCCAGACTTTAGAAAATACTGTAACTGCTTTAATTATTGGGTTATGATACGTTATACCAGTGTGGCAGTTGAACTAACCTCCTAAGGCATAACAGTTCTTAAAGAATCAATGTGCATCATTCATTAAAATGACAATTGAACAGGTAAAGAGGTATGGATGCTTAGATAACCTATGCAGAAAAATCTAAATACTGTTTTACACAATTAAGCATAATGATTATCACTCTAGATTACAGGAAAAAAAACGTTTCAGGTGTTTGAAAAATGCTAAATTCTCCGACATCACCCCCCCATCCTCACGTATTGTGCCCCTCTAAAAAATATTGTCAACTTCAACCTTGATATGAAACGGTTCCTTCCAGCATCATCATGTCCATTAGTAGATGAGACAGGAAGAGAGAATCTATCAATAGTTCAAATCTACTAGCTGTTTATCAGAGACTGGAAATCTCCTGCATCTCACTTTAATTCTCCCGTTAGCAATTAGCTGAATCAATCATTTTTGGGGGTTTGTTAGTAATTATTTTCATTTGTCTTTTTTATGGTTTGTCATGACGTTAGCCTGAGTGGGGGAAGTTTATGACCCCCCATAAATACCCTTCTCCCTTTCCTCTCTCTTGATTCTACAGAAGGACTCTTGAAAAGCCTTTGTTAAACATAAAGAGTCGGGGAACATCAAAAGGTGGGGGGAAAGGAACCATATTTCGGAAATCCAACCAGTTGAAAATATGCTTTGGTACTTAATGAATATGATGCCAGATCAGTTGGTGTCTGAGACATTCTTACTAATGATAGGATGACATAAACTGTATCTTGGAAAGTCTTGTGCAATTTAAATGTTTAAATATGAAACTCTTTGTGAAAAGATTAAATGTAATTTTAGCTTCTTAATGAGAGAACTGGGTTTTCATAAGGTTAAAGCTCTGCTCACTCAGTGGCCCCGCCCATGTGAGGAAACATTGGTTATAAACTATGAAACACACCCTTCTCTCCCCTCCTATATAAAGCCCTTGACGAAAATGTACCTTTCTCTTCCGAGGACGATCGGACGACGGTCCATATGTTAAAAGCACTAACATGTCAACTACAGAACTAAGCCAACCTCAGCGTGAGCTTTGGTTGTGAATGGTATGAACTTTGAACTCTTATTCACTAAAGAAGTGAGACATCCTAGCCGTTGAGTTAGCAACAGCAGCTGTAAACGTGGGCTAGGAAAGGACGGACAAAGGACCTGGTCTAACAAACAACACGATACTACAAAGTTTCCAGTTTACCACTGGAGACCTTCTTCAGAGGAAGATCTCTGTCGGGCAACACGGCCAGCATCTACCGCCAACCTACCGAAGTGCAGCTCAGAGTAAATATTTATTGCATTTTCCTTTTTCACATGGGCGGTTATTTAGAATGAATAAAATACTGTATTTACGATAGCATAGCTGCCTACGGCCTGATAGAGACATAGCTTCTCCCTTTGTTCCTCAGTCTTCCCACTCTTTCATTCAAACCCAACCCCCTCTCTTTAAGTAACCAGCCGTCATATCTGTTCCGTCTGCTAGGGACGTTTTCCTTTATGACATAATTTGTAATCAATGTATGATTCATTCTGTGTAGATGTAATTCTGTGTGATTAGTTAGGTATTTAGGAAATAAATAATTAAACCCAATTTTGTATTGCTGATTCAACTTGTTAGCCAGGGTTCGTGAAGATCGTGAAGAACCAATCATTTACAACTTTCAGATGAGACTAAACAAGGTGAAGATTAAATATTGACTGCTATTGAGGTAAAAGATTACCAGGTCTTTAAGAGTTTATTCAGAAGATAACAGCTCTATAAACATTATTTCGTGGTGCCCCAACTTTCTAGTTAATTGTCTACCTGATTAGCTTAATCAGGTAATATTAATTACGGAGAAATTATTTTATAGAATAGCATGTCATATCACTTAATCCGGCATAGCCAAAGAGACGACAGGTGCTAAACTGTTATGAACAAAACAAACACAATAGTACATAAACCTAACAGACAGGGGTATTACACATGGAGATACATTTTCAATTTGTCCGGATGTTTTCTGGTACGTTTTGCTGTTTTTGTTTTTACACTGAATCAATCATTATCATACAGCCCGTTAGCATGTAGCTAAGGGTGCTTCCCAAAATGGCACCCTATTCCCTATACAGTGCACTACCCTATGAGCCCTGGTCAAAAGTAGTGCACTATAAAGGGAATAGGGTGCCAATTGGGATACGCATAAAATCTCCACCATGCAGTCCAATGCTAAACGAGTCTGTAGTAAATCTGACTGAACTGATAAATTATCTGTAAATTACTGTGTCCTAAATACCTAAATAATGTACTGCTGACATGGGTGAAAAGCTATGTTTTTGTGTGTGAATGATTAAGTTAATCAGCGTTTTCAACCAGGATGAAGAGCAGGCAGGACTGAATTATACCCTGATGAAGACAGCTTGTCTGTGGAAACGTTGGACATAAATATTTTTGCATCTGAGCTCCTAGAGTGTGGCTCTCCTTCGTTTTTTTTTAGGAGTGCACACTGAAAACACATGGAGCCATAGACAGTTTCTTAAAAGGCCTCTTAGACAACTATCAACTGTGTGTGTGTGTGTGTGTGTGTGTGTGTGTGTGTGTGTGTGTGTGTGTGTGTGTGTGTGTGCGTGCGTGTTTGTGCGTGCCTGTGCTAGTTTGAGAGAGCCCCTGTCACATCCATTATAGGTGTGACAGTCAAAGTGATGTCTGCATCGACTGCTCTCCCTCCTGTGGCCTGACTTACCAGCTCTCACAGTCTCATGTCAGAATTAGACGTTCGTGTTTCTCAAACATCAAATTTCAACGTGTTAAGTTGAGGCATTAACTCCAAATCCTTAAGGTAAGGCATTAACTCCCAATGGTTAAGGTAAGGGTTAAGGTGTGGGATTAACTCCCAATGGTTAAGGTAAGGGTTAAGGTAAGGGTTAAGGTGTGGCATTAACTCCCAATGGTTAAGGTAAGGGTTAAGGTGTGGGATTAACTCCCAATGGTTAAGGTAAGGGTTAAGGTGTGTGATTAACACCCAATGGTTAAGGTAAGGGTTAAGGTGTGGGATTAACTCTGAATGGTTAAGGTAAGGGTTAAGGTGTGGCATTAACTCTGAATGGTTAAGGTAAGGGTTAAGGTGTGGGATTAACTCTGAATGGTTAAGGTAAGGGTTAAGGTAAGGGTTAAGGTAAGGGTTAAGGTGTGGGATTAACTCTGAATGGTTAAGGTAAGGGTTAAGGTAAGGGTTAAGGTAAGGGTTAAGGTGTGGGATTAACTCTGAATGGTTAAGGTATGGGTTAAGGTAAGGGTTAAGGTAAGGGTTAAGGTGTGGCATTAACTCCCAATGGTTAAGGTAAGGGTTAAGGTAAGGGTTAAGGTGTGGGATTAACACCCAATGGTTAAGGTAAGGGTTAAGGTGTGGGTTAAGGTAAGGGTTAAGGTGTGGGTTAAGGTAAGGGTTAAGGTGTGGGTTAAGGTATGGGTTAAGGTATGGGTTAAGGTAAGGGTTAAGGTAAGGGTTAAGGTATGGGTTAAGGTATGGGTTAAGGTAAGGGTTAAGGTAAGGGTTAAGGTAAGGGTTAAGGTAAGGGTTAAGGTGTGTGATAGACTTCAAACTAAAATATAAAAAATAACTTTCTATCGCTGGTTTGAACATGCAACCGTTTGGAATCAGATGCTAACGCTCATCTACCATCCCAGTCCACAACACCTAGGCACACGTGAAACCGACCGTTTGGTATCAGATGCTAACACCCATCTACCATCCCAGTCCACAACACCTAGGCACACGTGAAACCGACTCGAAGGTAACAGCACTCACTGTTGCCCCTGGTGGGGCTGGTTAACACTTCATCTCCCAATGTCCTCAGCCCATCCATCCGTACATCAGCTGTTAGTCCCTCACTTCTCCTATCAATCTACCACACTAGACAAGGGAGGGTTGAGGAAGGGGGGACGGAGGGAGGGAGAGTGGTGTCTGCTCCAGGACTGGAGGAGTAGAGAAACATGATGTAGATGAGAGAGGGAGGAATGCTTAGGTAGGGGAGGAGAGAGAGATGGGGTGAGGAGAGAGAGGGAGAGAGAGATGGGGTGAGGAGAGAGAGGCAGGGAAAGAGAAGGGAAGGGGTGGGAAGGAGAGAGAGAGCGGGAGGGAAGGAAAGAGAGATGGGGGAGGAGAGAGAGGTAGGAAGGGAATGAAAGAAGGAGAGTGAGGAACGCAGGGAGGGGAGTAGAGAGAGGTAGGAAGGGAATGAAAGAAGGAGAGTGAGGGACGCAGGGAGGGGAGTAGAGAGAGGTAGGAAGGGAATGAAAGAAGGAGAGTGAGGGACGCAGGGATGGGAGTAGAGAGAGGTAGGAAGGGAATGAAAGAAGGAGAGTGAGGGACACAGGGATGGGAGTAGAGAGAGGTAGGAAGGGAATGAAAGAAGGAGAGTGAGGGACGCAGGGAGGGGAGTAGAGAGAGGTAGGAAGGGAATGAAAGAAGGAGAGTGAGGGACGCAGGGAGGGGAGTAGAGAGAGGTAGGAAGGAATGAAAGAAAGAAGGAGAGTGAGGGACGCAGGGAGGGGAGTAGAGAGAGGTAGGAAGGGAATGAAAGAAGGAGAGTGAGGGACGCAGGGAGGGGAGGAGAGAGAAGTAGGAAGGGAATGAAAGAAGGAGAGTGAGGGACGCAGGGATGGGAGGAGGAGAGAGGTAGGAAGGGAATGAAAGAAGGAGAGTGAGGGACGCAGGGATGGGAGTAGAGAGAGGTAGGAAGGGAATGAAAGAAGGAGAGTGAGGGACGCAGGGAGGGGAGTAGAGAGAGGTAGGAAGGGAATGAAAGAAGGAGAGTGAGGGACGCAGGGAGGGGAGTAGAGAGAGGTAGGAAGGGAATGAAAGAAGGAGAGTGAGGGACGCAGGGAGGGGAGTAGAGAGAGGTAGGAAGGGAATGAAAGAAGGAGAGTGAGGGACGCAGGGAGGGGAGGAGAGAGAGGTAGGAAGGGAATGAAAGAAGGAAAGTGAGGGACACAGGGAGGGGAGTAGAAGTGTTTTTATATCCTCTCCAGTCCTCATATATGTCATGTTACCTATCACCATCACCTCACAGCAGTCTCCATAATGTCATGTTACCTATCACCATCACCTCACAGCAGTCTCCATAATGTCATGTTACCTATCACCATCACCTCACAGCAGTCTCCATAATGTCATGTTACCTATCACCATCACCTCACAGCAGTCTCCATAATGTCATGTTACCTATCACCATCACCTCACAGCAGTCTCCATAATGTCATGTTACCTATCACCATCACCTCACAGCGGTGTCCTATCTGCATATCATCAGAGTTTACACTGCTACGTGTTCTATTCTGTCTCTTTTTGTTTCTACTTTGTGTAATGCCTCACACCACTTATCACCAACACGCCAGGAGGACAATTACACTTCAAATATGTCATCATCTCATTGAAAATGAGGTGTAAACCCTGCGGTGTTACGAACAAGACAACTAGCAAACTTAAATTAGCTGGTTTCCATCCAGATGGGGACAGATTATCAATGAACTATTCTTAAATCCGCATTAAAAATAAATATGCACATTTTCCCACCAGAGGTGTGTTTCCATTAAACTGACTTGTTGCGGATTTAAATGCTGTGTGTGATGACAAGGTGCAAATACAAAGCAATTTGGTGCTTTAGTTTTCATATACCAAATAAAAAGCAAAGTTCAATGTGTTTCCATCACATTTTCTTCTCTACCGATGGTTTGGTCACAAAAATGGTTGTGATTAAATAACAAACTTGCCGATTCTAGTTTTGGAGTGTTCTCTAGACAACAGCTTGCTGATTCTGGTTTTGGCATGTTCTCTAGACAACAGCTTGCTGATTCTGGTTTTGGCATGTTCTCTAGACAACAGCTTGCTGATTCTGGTTTTGGCATGTTCTCTAGACAACAGCTTGCTGATTCTGGTTTTGGTGCATGTTCTCTAGACAACAGCTTGCTGATTCTGGTTTTGGCATGTTCTCTAGACAACAGCTTGCCGATTCTGGTTTTGGCATGTTCCCTAGACAACAGCTTGCTGATTCTGGTTTTGGCATGTTCTCTAGACAACAGCTTGCTGATTCTGGTTTTGGCATGTTCTCTAGACAACAGCTTGCTGATTCTGGTTTTGGCATGTTCTCTAGACAACAGCTTGCTGATTCTGGTTTTGGCATGTTTTAGACAACAGCGATTCTGTTTTGGCATGTTCTCTAGACAACAGCTTGCTGATTCTGGTTTTGTGCATGTTCCCTAGACAACAGCTTGCCGATTCTGGTTTTGGCATGTTCTCTAGACAACAGCTTGCTGATTCTGGTTTTGGTGCATGTTCTCTAGACAACAGCTTGCCGATTCTGGTTTTGGCATGTTCTCTAGACAACAGCTTGCTGATTCTGGTTTTGGTGCATGTTCCCTAGACAACAGCTTGCCGATTCTGGTTTTGGCATGTTCTCTAGACAACAGCTTGCTGATTCTGGTTTTGGTGCATGTTCTCTAGACAACAGCTTGCTGATTCTGGTTTTGGCATGTTCTCTAGACAACAGCTTGCTGATTCTGGTTTTGGTGCATGTTCTCTAGACAACAGCTTGCTGATTCTGGTCTTGGCGCATGTTCCCTAGACAACAGCTTGCCGATTCTGGTTTTGGCATGTTCTCTAGACAACAGCTTGCTGATTCTGGTCTTGGCGCATGTTCCCTAGACAACAGCTTGCCGATTCTGGTTTTGGCATGTTCTCTAGACAACAGCTTGCTGATTCTGGTTTTGGCATGTTCTCTAGACAACAGCTTGCTGATTCTGGTTTTGGTGCATGTTCTCTAGACAACAGCTTGCTGATTCTGGTTTTGGCGCATGTTCCCTAGACAACAGCTTGCTGATTCTGGTTTTGGCGCATGTTCTCTAGACAACAGCTTGCTGATGAAGCGGACAGGGTATCTGGATTTTTATTTGATCATGTCACCAGCATTCAAATAAGACCCTCAATATTTAATGTAAATTTGCGTCAAGGTCATCACCGTCCATCACTTAACACCACCATAAATTCATCAGAATTGATTTAATTTGCCTATAAACTCTTAATGCTTTCCCACGTCCTAGTGGAAGTACAATGTAGCATATCATCACGTGACTTGAAATTCGGGGCGTTCCTGCATCTGCAGTAACCCCTCTTTATACTTCTATTGGTCAATGGCTAAGGAGGCGGTAGGCTGGGGGGGCGCTCCATTACAGTAGGGGAATTTAATACACAATAACATTGGATGCCAGCCACCGATAAACCCCACAGAAGAAGGGGCGGGTCTACAACGGTAGCTAGCTAGCCGTACACCGGTAGACTGTGTCCTTCATCCCCGCCTGTCAGCACTGTTTTCCCGCAGTTCTGTTAACATCGACAAGGGCAGATGTCTGACAGGCGGGAGCGAAGGACACTGTCTACAGTGTCGACCCCACTAGCTAACAAGGAGGACTCTGGGAGGCGGGAGCGAAGGACACTGTCTACCAATGTCGACCCCACTAGCTAACAAGGAGGACTCTGGGAGGCAGGAGCGAAGGACACTGTCTACCAATGTCGACCCCACTAGCTAGCAAGGAGGACTCTGGGAGGCGGGAGAGAAGGACACTGTCTATAGTGTCAACCCCACTAGCTAGCAAGGAGGACTCTGGGAGGCGGGAGCGAAGGACACTGTCTACAGTGTCGAACCCACTAGCAAACAAGGAGGACTCTGGGAGGCAAAAGGGGGTTCAGATTATACTTCTATTTCCCTTTTGACCCCAGAAGTGTCACAAGCATGAAGTTGAAAATGTGCTCGGGGGGTGGGGTTGTGGGGAGGGGAGAACCAATGGGATGCTCGAGGCTAGGAGTTCAGATGCAGGAACGCCCCCGAATTGCAGGCTGCAGTCACACACTATTGCATGATGGAGCTTCCACCGCAATTGTTGCATAATTAATTTTACTGACACAAAAAGATCCCACAATGTCGAACGAACAAATTTTACCGACACTTCCTGTTTCCAATCACTCCTGTCGTTTTTTTTTTTTTCCGGCACGACTTTACTCGCATAACAACTGTGGATGGAAACATGACTAGTGTTATGGAAATGTGAATAGCTTTTTGACTAACACCATGCTATGGTCATGTTGTTACAATTCTTTACCCTTAGTTACCAAGGTAACCCTTTTCCAATGAATTAGTTGTGCATTTGGATGATATACCATAGTTGCAATGCTCCTCATTGGCTTTGGTTATTTGTTTTTAGCTTTTACTGTAAATACAAATGAACATTTGAATGTAGTACCTTTATTAACTAGCCAAGTCAGTTAACAACATACTATTATTTACAATGATGGTCAAACCGTAACCCGGGTGATGCTGGGCTAATTGTGCACTATGGAACTCCCAATCACGGCCGGGTATGGTACAGCCTAGAATCGAATTAGGGTTTGTAGTGACGTCTCTAGCACTGAGACGCAGTGCCTTAGACCGCTGAACCAGGGTCTGTAGTGACGTCTCTAGCACTGAGACGCAGTTCCATAGATCGCTGAACCAGGGTCTGTAGTGACGTCTCTAGCACTGAGACGCAGTGCCTTAGACCGCTGAACCAGGGTCTGTAGTGACGTCTCTAGCACTGAGACGCAGTGCCTTAGACCGCTGAACCAGGGTCTGTAGTGACGTCTCTAGCACTGAGACATAGTGCCTTAGACCGCTGAACCAGAGTCTGTAGTGACATCTCTAGCACTGAGACATAGTGCCTTAGACCGCCGAACCAGGGTCTGTGTGTGTGTGTGTGTGTGTGTGTGAGATGTTGTGTATGTGTGCATGCCTCTGATATTCTCTCCTAATGATAAGTCTTTCTCTGTCTCATTCCTCTCATCCTCTGCTCTGTACTGGGTTAAGTAGGAGCTTGTCGAGCCCTCATTAACATTGACTGGCATTCCTTTGGGTCTCCCGCTCTCTTGGCTTGGCTGTACACACACACACGCACACACACACACACACACACACACACACACACACACACACACACACACACACACACACACACACACACACACACACACACACACACACACACACACACACACACACACACACACACACACACACACACACACACACCACATACAGCCGCTCTGCTCCGACTCTTTCCCTTCACCCTTACTGGACTCTGTTCATGGCCCCACAACAATATGTCCTTCTGCCTCAATTACCGCCCACGTCATTATGCCTTCCCAGACCTAAACCCTGCTCTGAACAGCTCTGTCCAGCCAGCCTGCATCACACACACACACACACACACACACACACACACACACACACACACACACACACACACACACACACACACACACACACACACACACACACTACCATGGCCTCTTGGTAATGATGGAGTTGTCGGACAATAATTAGCTATCGCTAATAAGCATTTACCCAACTGTGTGTGTGTGTGTGTGTGTGTGTGTGTGTGTGTGTGTGTGTGTGTGTGTGTGTGTGTGTGTTATTTACCCAACAGCAGACAGTCATTATGTGTCCACGTTTCTACCCATTAGTCTCTCATTAGGAGGCTGAACCCTGAATGAATGGAGGAGTGAGAATGGAGACGGTTGAACATCGTGTTACGTAACGAACATGATGGTGTGTTGATCTTTTGACCAAGGTTAAACGGATGGGGTGGTTGAACTCCGGTTCATGTTGTGACGTTGTTGACAAGGTGTTATGTCTGGAAGTTGTCATTTATAGAGTCTTTTTTCTCAACCCCTGGTTCCTGGACCAACACTGGTCCCCAGGGTGTTGTTGACGGACCCTTGGATGGGTATAAGGAACTGACAATAATACTCAAATGGTTATAATGTTAGCAAGAATTGCTGTAGCTTGCAGGTCCATGGTACGGAAAAGGTTGAGAATCACTGTCCTAGACCATGTGACACCTGACATAGTGCTAGCTACATCATCTACTCTTTAATGACACCTGACATAGTGCTAGCTACATCATCTACTCTTTAATGACACCTGACATAGTGCTAGCTACATCATCTCTGCTCTTTAATGACCCCTGACATAGTGCTAGCTACATAATCTCTGCTCTTTAATGACACCTGACATAGTGCTAGCTACATCATCTCCACTCTTTAATGACACCTGACATAGTGCTAGCTACATCATCTCTGCTCTTTAATGACACCTGGCATAGTGCTAGCTACATCATCTACCCTTTATTAATGACACCTGACATAGTGCTAGCTACATCATCTCTACTCTTTAATGACACCTGACATAGTGCTAGCTACATCAACTTCACTCTTTAATAATAACACATATCTACATTTGATCCTTTTAAATGTTTTCATCAAGACTTGAGCCGTCCCAATTCATACCCATAAATCTCTCAATTTGAAGAAATAAGGCCACTCCCCCCTTTTGCCTTCAAAAGAAATGAGTGAAGATTAGAAAGAGAAGTTACTCTGACATACCAGCCTCTTATGAGCTCGTCATATTGAATGTTTTAGAACAGTCTGCCCCCTTTCAATCTTTCCCAGGTTAAGCCAGTCTCTTTGAAGTGGAGCGTGTGTGTGTGTGTGTGTGTGTGTGTGTGTGTGTGTGTGTGTGTATGTGTGTGTGTGTGTCTGTATCTATCTACTTATGTCTCCTTCTCTTCTCTTCTGTTCTTCAGTCTAATTAAAAAGAACCCGTCTTGAATCTTATCAGCGAACACATCTCCGATCAGGAAATCACATTACTTTTTTACAAGTGTGTCGAGTGTGTGTGTTTGCGAGCGATACCAACGCCAAACTGAACTTCAGCGTGCCAAGTGAGGAGAATTACAACCATCGCCTCCACCCCGACACACACACACACACACCTCGGAGTGAGGGGAGGACCGTACGTAGTGTTACCATGAGCGATAACGAGGAGGCTTAAGGATCTCTGCCATCTAATCACTGCCTGCATTTCAAAGGGAAGAGCTACCAATTAAAATAGATGGAGCTCAATAAGGACTCACGACCTGGCCTCGACTAGCTGTGGAGAGATGGAGAGATGGAGGGAAAGAGGGAGAGATATAGATAGAAATAGAGCTAGACAGAGAGAAAGACGGAGAGAGAGTGAAAGAACCATCTAGCACCCTGACTTCAAAACCAATCGGCCATGTCTAAGTACCGAACAGGGAGTGGGAGAGAAAGGGGGGAGAGAGATAGTAAAAGAGTGAGACAGAGAGAAAAAGAGGAAGAGTGAGAGAGGAAGAGGCAGAGAGAGAGAGGCTTGATGAATACACACGTTTTATGTTTTACCTTTATTTAACCAGGCAAGTCAGTTAAGAACACATTCTTATTTTCAATGATGGCCTTAGGAACAGTGGGTTAACTGCCTGTTCAGGGGAAGAACAACAGATTTGTACCTTGTCAGCTCGGGATTTGAACTTGTAACCTTCCGGTTACTAGTCCAACGCTCTAACCACTAGGCTACGCTGCCTGAGGTCCCTGTTGAGGTGACTTACAGGTTTATGGGTAAAAATAGGAACGGAGTGATGGAGCAGAAGGATGGAGCAGAAGGACAGAGGAGCAGATTGGAGAGAAGGAGCAGAGGACTTGCTGGAGGGGTAGAGAGCCTCACAAACGTTTGACCGGATGGTTTGTGAGTCTCTAGTGAGACTGTGGGAGGATTAATACCCTGGATAAGAGGGCTGTGATTAAAGTGTGTGTGTGTGTGTGTGTAAGCCCACATGCATGTGATGCACATCATATGGAGTGTTCAAGTTGTCTGAACGTGTCAGTGGGAAGCACATCAATGACAAAGCTCCACGGGACACAGTTTACTCCATGTATTCATTTGATAGGCTGCAGCCCATCTAGGTACATTAACATTCCACAAGACAACAGTCCTATATGGATCCCAGAAGTAATGACGACCCAAGAGCTCATTTAACATCATTACAAAAAAAGGGCACATATGGCTGTTATCTAATGACTACTAATTATCTCAATGTCTGGCATCCCAAATGGCACCCTATTCCCTATGTAGCTAACTACTTCTGAAAAGTAGTGCACTAAAACAGGGAATAGGATGCCATTTGGGATGCCAGACAATCCATTTTCATTTGCTCGGGAATAATTGAAGCAAAACAGCCTTACTCCAGCTTCAGCACAGTAGAATTGGTCACAATTATGAATTACAGACATATTGGTGTCTGATGATCAATGCATTGCACGAAACCATGAATCAAAAGTGTAAACTCATCATGATGAGCCTTCATCTAATTGAATAACAATGAATTGGAGGTAGCATTGAAAATGATCACATTCAATGGTCTTTCATTTCAGAGAAAAAGGCATAAATCTATAAAACAGAAAGCACATATATAATACACTTTGATTCTCACTTTCATTCATAGAAAAATACAAACTAGAAACCCCTTCATGTGTGTTTTGAACCAGGCCTCTGGCAGTTGGTAAAAGGCAGTTTGAGGTGAGGTGTTAATACCATCTGACAAACTGGTAACATATTTCATCCAGTCTGACATCATTAACTAATCAAGATCGATCGTTCCTCCTCCGTGACTTTGGTCGCACCGGCTGTCATCACGCGTGTGTGTTCCAGTGTGTGTGTTCTCCCGACTCATCACTTTCCCTTCCAGAGATCCGACTCGGGCTGGACCCAGTCCCCTCCCATGATGCTTTGCAAGCGAAAGTCTTGGAAATATTCCAAGAGGTGGCTGCGTCGAGAGAGAGAGAGAGAGAGAGAGAGAGAGAGAGAGAGAGAGAGAGAGAGAGAGAGAGAGAGAGAGAGAGAGATGCAGTCTGTCAGTTTGGAAACACACACAATCTGTGAATTTGCGATACACACGCGCACACACACTCGCACTCGTGAATTTGCATGTAATTTTCTCAGTGTAATAAAACATGGGGCTGACTATTGGAATCTGTCCACTGACAGCTAACACATCTAAGCACTGAATACTTATGCAGTGGTGGAGAGGTGTCTCTGTCACACACACACACACACACACACACACACACACACACACACACACACACAGAATACTTATGCAGTGGTGGAGACACACACACACACACACACACACACACACACACACACACACACACACACACACACACACACACACACACATACAGAATACTTATGCAGTGGTGGAGAGGTGTCTCTGTCACACACACACACACACACACACACACACACACACACACACACACACACACACACACACACACACACACACACACACACACACACAGACATACTTATGCAGTGGTGGACAGAGGTGTCTCTTTTCACACACACACACACACACACACACACACACACACTGAATACTTATGCAGTGGTGGAGAGGTGTCTCTGTCTCACACACACACACACACACAGAATAGTTATGCTGCAGAGGAGTAGGCTTTATCTCCGTCATCTAAACATATTTTTAAAAGTAGAGTTGGCAGTGTGTGTGTTTGTATAGAGTCGGCAATGCAGTCTTCTCCTGAAAAATGCTCTGTAAGAGTTTCAGCCTTGAACATTGTGTGTCTGAAGAAGGAAGAGGCTGTGTTCTGACTAAAGAAAGGCAGACAGACATGAACCCTCCTTTTCTACATCCAGACATGGACCCTCCTTTTCTATAGACAGACATGGACCCTCCTTTTCTATAGACAGACATGGACCCTCCTTTTTTTCTATAGACAGACATGGACCCTCCTTTTCTATAGACAGACATGAACCCTCCTTTTCTATAGGCAGACATGGACCCTCCTTTTCTATAGGCAGACAGACCCTCCTTTTCATAGACAGACCCTCCTTTTCTATAGGCAGACATGGACCCTCCTTTTCTATAGGCAGACATGGACCCTCCTTTTCTATAGACAGACATGGACCCTCCTTTTCTATAGCAGACATGGACCCTCCTTTTCTATAGACAGACATGGACCCTCCTTTTCTATAGACAGACATGGACCCTCCTTTTCTATAGGCAGACATGAACCCTCCTTTTCTATAGCAGCAGACATGACAACCCTCCTTTTCTATAGGCAGACATGGACCCTCCTTTTCTATAGACAGACATGAACCCTCCTTTTCTATAGACAGACATGGACCCTCCTTTTCTATAGACAGACATGAACCCTCCTTTTCTATAGACAGACATGGACCCTCCTTTTCTATAGGCAGACATGAACCCTCCTTTTCTACTGACAGACATGGACCCTCCTTTTCTATAGACAGACATGGACCCTCCTTTTCTATACAGACATGGACCCTCCTTTTCTATAGACAGTATCTACAGTACCTCGAGTCCTCTGACAGAGAAAGGTAGATAGACATGAACCCTCCTTTTCTATAGACAGACAGGGACCCTCCTTTTCTATAGACAGACATGGACCCTCCTTTTCTATACAGACATGGACCCTCCTTTTCTATAGACAGACATGGACCCTCCTTTTCTATAGACAGACATGGACCCTCCTTTTCTATACAGACATGGACCCTCCTTTTCTACTGACAGACATGGACCCTCCTTTTCTACAGACAGTATCTACAGTAACTAGAGTCCTCTGACAAAGAAAGGTAGACAGACATGTCTTTTATATTTATGTACAGTAGTTACAGAGTCTTCTGACTCAAACTGCGGCTCTGCATCGAAGCGGACGCTATGGCCCTAAACATATCATTGATCAATGTTGTAGCAACATTTTGCTCATGGCTAACGAGTCATTGGCAACACTTTCACAGTACATTACATTTATTCAACCAAAAAAGGCAAGCCGCGAGACAACTGCATACAACCATAATCATCTCACTGATCAGATGGATCAACACTGTAGGCCTCAATACCATTACTGATCAGATGGATCAACACTGTAGGCCTCAATACCATTACTGATCAGATGGATCAACACTGTAGGCCTCAATACCATTACTGATCAGATGGATCAACACTGTAGGCCTCAATACCCTTTACCCTTACTGATCAGATGGGTCAACACTGTAAGGCCTCAATACCATTACTGATCAGCACACACTTGCATACCACTTTAATGAAGCTATGCCTTGAGCATGCCTTCTAAGTAGTATGCTAATGTGGATATTAAAATGTTGCACACCTGAATTGTGCAACATTTGCCTGTTATTATTTTCAAAATTCTTCAAGCGCTATCATTGATCATTGCTAGACAACCATTTTCAGGTCTTGCCATAGATTTTCAAGCAGATTTAAGTCAAAACTGTAACTCGGTCACTCACGAACATTCAATGTCTTCTTAGTAAGCAACTCCAGTGTAGATTTAGCCTTGTATTTTAGGTTATTGTCCTGCTGAAAGGTGAATTCATCTCACAGTGAAAGCAGACTGAACCAGGCTTTCCTCTAGGATTTTGCATGTGCTTAGCTCCATTCCATTCATTTTTTTATACTGAAAATCTCCCCGGTCCTTAACGATTACAAGCATACCCATAACATGATGCAGCCACCATTATGCTTGAACACATGGAGAGTGGTACTCAGTAATGTGTTGTACTGGATTTGTCCCAAACACAACACTTTGTATTCAAGACAAAAGGTTAATTGCCTAGCCATTTTTTTGCAGTATTACCTTAGTGACTTGTTGCAAACAGGATGAATATTTTTTGAATATGTTTTATTCCGTACAGGCTTCTTTCTTTTCACTCTGTCATTTAGGTTAGTATTGTGGAGTAACTACAATGTTATTGATCCATCCTCAGATTTCTCCTATCACAGGAATTAAACTCTGTAACTGTTTTTAAAGTCACTATTGGCCTCATGGGGAAATCCCTGAGCGGTTTCCTTCCTCTCGGGCAACTGAGTAAAACATAAAACATAAATAAAAATACATAATTCCACTTTGACATGATGGGGTATTCTGTGTAGGCCAGTGACAAAACAACTCTATTTAATCCATTTTACATTCAGGCTGTAACAACAACACAATGTGGAAAAAGGGGCTGTGAATACTTTCTGAAGGCAATAAACAGACTCACAAGTTGGGCTTCTGTCCCTCCACGAGGTCAGCCTGGGGGACGGGGTAGAGGGACTCGTAGGTTCGCCCCGCCCCGGACCCGTGGATGGCGTACGAGTTCATCTTGTTCACGTTAGGGGGGAAGTAGCACCAGGGGAGAAGAGCCTCACCCTCCCACCTGTTTCCTGTGATGGTTGCCGTGAACGACAGGGGCAGTTGTTGCTGGAAACAAAAACAAAAAATTGGTTTAAAACCAAACTGATGACTGTATCTGTTGGAGCCTTAGATTACTGTTAGGGTAAGTGACGAAATAGAGGTAAGTCTGTGTGAATATAACTTGATGAAATATATTGGGGCAGAACTAAATAGTTATAAGATATGAGTGTAATACATTGTACTCTTCCATTGTTCATTCATTCATGCATTAATTAATTAATTAATTAATCCATCCATTCATTCATTCATGCATTAATTCATTCATCCATCCATTCATTCATGCATTAATTCATTCATCCATCCATTCATTCATGCATTAATTCATTAATTCATGCATTCATTCTTTCATTCATGCATTAATTAATTCATCCATCCATTCATTCATTCATCCATCCATGCATCCATTCTTTCATGCATTAATTCATCCATCCATCCATCCATTCATTCATGCATTAATTCATCCATCCATCCATTCATTCATGCATTAATTCATCCATCCATTCATTCATGCATTAATTCATCCATCCATTCATTCATGCATTAATTCATCAATTCAATCATTCATCCATTCACTCATTCATCCATCCAGTCATTCATCCATCCATCCATTCATCCATCCAGTCATTCATCCATTCAGTCATTCATCCATTCAGTCATTCATCCATCCATCCATCCATTCATCCATTCAGTCATTCATCCATCCAGTCATTCATCCATTCATAAGGAGGATGTGAGGGTGTTCACGTACCATGAATGCGTGACCTCTTCCAGAGAGCAGTAACACCAACTGTTGTCCATGTCTGCAACAGAAGAGCAATAATCAGTATAGTGCTGCTGGAGAACCATCAATCAGACCATCAACGCCTTTAGAGAACGGCTCTACTTACGGACACACTTCCACCTCTAGATAGTTCACAGTAGTACTGTCCAGGAAGAACGCCTCAACCACTGTACAAAAATAACATCAAAAGGGTTATATTATACACATTGAAAACCATCTTGTTGTGCCTAGTGGCCTAAAGTAGGATGACTGAAAAAACGTCCACAAACAACATAAAAAATGAGCAATCAACGATACATTCAATATTCACTTCACAATTATTATGGTAGTAATAGTTATGATTATGCAATTACCCCCACAACCAGAACAAACCACCACTGTTCTCTCTCTACCCACCTTCATAGTCCCAGAGGGCAGGGAAGGGCTGTCCTGTTCTCTCTACCTTTATTGTCCCAGAGGCCAGGGAAGGGCTGTCCTGTTATAACTCTCTCTACCTTCATAGTCCCAGAGGGCAGGGAAGGGCTGTCCTGTTCTCTCTCTAACCACCTTTATAGTCCCAGAGGCCAGGGAAGGGCTGTCCTCTCTAACCACCTTTATAGTCCCAGAGGCCAGGGAAGGGGTCCTGTTCTCTCCTAACCACCTTTATAGTCCCAGAGGCCAGGGAAGGGCTGTCCTGTTCTCTCTCCACCTTTATAGTCCCAGAGGCCAGGGAAGGGCTGTCCTGTTCTCTCTCCACCTTTATAGACCCAGAGGCCAGGGAAGGGCTGTCCTGTTCTCTCTACCCACCTTTATAGTCCCAGAGGCCAGGGAAGGGCTGTCCTGTTATAACTCTCTCTACCCACCTTTATAGACCCAGAGGCCAGGGACGGGCTGTCCTGTTCTTTCTCCACCTTCATAGTTCCAGAGGCCAGGGAAGGGCTGTCCTGTTATAACTCTCTCTACTCACCTTCATAGTTCCAGAGGCCAGGGAAGGGCTGTCCTGGAGGGCCGGAGGGACCAGGAGGGTTGTTGAAGAAGGGAGCAGACACCTGCATCTTCATCCCTCCATCCCCGGGAGAAAACGTCACCTTCACAGGGTCATGATCCACAGGAAGGCTGTCCCATGTGGTGCTGATCACAAACTCCATCTCAGTCTGGCAGAGAGAACGATTGGTTACGGGTTTTGCTGTTTTGTATTTACAATGGGATTAGACTATGCTGTGTAAAGACCAACAGCCAAGTCCCAGATCTGTTTGTGATATCATGTTCATTCCCGGGCTTAACAATGAGTGCAGGAGTTGACAGCAGCACCAATACTAGGGAAGTCAAACATTCAGGCTGCTGCATACACTATGGAGGATAAATGGAAATATGGAGCTAATTATGGAACTATGGAGGCTAAATATAACTATGGAGGCTTAAATGTAACTATGGAGGCTTAAATAGAATAAGGAGGCTTAAATAGAACTATGGAGGCTTAAATGGAACTATGGGGGCTTAAATAGAATAAGGAGGCTTAAATGGAACTATGGAGGCTTAAATGTAACTATGGAGGCTAAATGTAACTATGGAGGCTTAAATGGAACTATGGAGGCTTAAATGGAACTATGGAGGCTTAAATGGAACTATGGGGGCTTAAATGGAACTATGGGGGCTTAAATGGAACTATGGGGCTAAATGGAACTATGGGGCTAAATGGAACTATGGAGGCTAAATGGAACTATGGAGGCTAAATGGAACTATGGAGGCTAAATGGAACTATGGAGCTTATTATGTACCTATGGAGACTAAGTGGAACTATGGAGCTAATTATGGAACTATGGAGGCTTAAATGGAACTATGGAGGCTAAAATTGAACTATGGGGGCTCAAATGGAACTATGGAGGCTTAAATGGAACTATGGAGGCTAAATGGAACTATTGGAGGCTTAAATGGAACTATGGAGGCTAAATGGAACTATTGGAGGCTTAAATGGATGCTAAATGGAACTATGGAGGCTAAATGGAACTATGGGGGCTAAATTGTGTTCGAGAGCATTTCTTTACTCACTCAAATGGTTATACGAGTGAGAACTAGGTGTAATTGTTGCAATAGCTTTTGATTTTGTCATATAGAATTATTTTACATTGTGCTAACTACCCCTAATGTGGACAGTTGGTATTACTATCTGACACAAGCTTGCATTTTCAACAGATAAATGGAGTGGATTTACACCTCCTTTTAACCTCAGGTTGGTGATGTTAATATACACGTTTATAGTCATCAAGATGATACTAAATCGATTGCTTAAAACAGATTTTTATACTTGGTTTGGTATCATTTATTTTATCATACGTGCCTGTCCGTCGCAGGACTTTGAACACAGTTGATCATTTTCAAACTCAACTACAAGGAAAAATCGTGTCACTCTCTTTATAAAAGTCGCTGGCCACAAACAAATACACCGATTTGAAAGTCAAGCTATCGCCAAAGACAGTCAAGCCCTGTCACTATGTAGATCTACCGGTGAGGTGGTGATTCGTTGAAATGATCCAATCAGAAAAGTGTTGTTTCTCTTTTCTTATTGGCCGTCTACCGGAAACACTGTGGCTGGAGGACGCTCAACCTGTCAGAATTACAGTGTGCTCAGATTCCCTGTCTGGGTTGAATAGTTTATCATCTGACAAATCTAATAGGAGTTACTTACTTTTGGAGGCATTCATGTTATTATGGAGAATCACTGGATCCCAGCCAATTTGGGTGTGGAAGGGAAAGAAATTGTAGACCAGATAGCCAAAAGGGCTTTAAAACTAGACATGTTTGATATTCATGTTCTACTGGGTAGAAGTGAGGCCAAATGTAAGATCAGAGCCATTCTGATAGATGTGTGGCTGAAGAGATGGGACACGGAGCACAAGGGCCAGCTTTTATATGTCCTCCAAAGAAAGGTCGCTGGACCAAGACTCAAAGGTCAGAGATTAGGAAGGAAGAGGTTGTGTTTGCTCGATTGCACACACATTGAACTCGTCATTACATGGTTGGCAAGCATGCGAATGGTTTGTGTCTGGACTGTATGGTCGAGGAAACGGTGGAGCATGTGTTGTTATAAGTATGTTGAAGAGAGGGAAATATTCAAGTGGAAGGTCATTGATATTGTACTGGGTTTGGAAGGGATTTGGGGAATGGTGGAGGGTCTTTTAGAAGTTAGTAGACCTCTTTTTTTATTTTGTCAAAAGTACAGAGTTAGGTAGCCTAGTGGTTAGAGCATTGGGCCAGTAACTGAAGGGTTGCTAGATCGAATCCCCGAGCTGACAAGGTTCTGCCCTTGAACAAGGCATTTGTTCCTAGGCCATCATTGCAAATAAACATTTGTTCGTAACTGACTTGCCTAGTTAAATAAAGGATAAAAATTTAAAAAAAATTAAAGGTAGGAGGATTTAGAAATGTGGAACTAATTGTGATTCAGCACAGTAGGTGGCGGTATGCACCTTAAACGTTTGTTTGCGGACCGCCATTATATCATAGAAGAAGAACTAAACACCACAGACAGAACAATGAGACATTTCACCTACATATAAATGTGAAGCATCCGGTTGGCGTTTCCACTCACCTCCAAATGGAAGCCCAGTGGCCGGAACACCGGCAATGGGAGAAGATTGTGCAAGATGGATTTGGCCGATATTCTGCTAATTTTCTCATTGATGTAAAATTTGATCTCAATACAGTTTTTTGTTTCCAAAAATAAAATCTGTTTCGAACAGAGTAGACTTCACCCTTTGCCAAGGTTTCTGAAAATTGCGTTGTTTAAGACTGCAAAGTAGGCGTTCCCTAGCGAAAATAAACTAGAACGCGCCAATAGGCTCTCGCTAGTTCGTGCTTGGCTCTGCCCACCTCCTTGCTAGTTCTGCCCACTGTGATTCATTTGCTCCCATTGGAAACTGCTGTTGTCTATCTTGGGTTAGTTAAACAAATATTTTTAAACACTGTCGCACAGGGAGATTAGGTCATACATGGATACTACATGTCCTCATCTCTCGACAGGTCTATGTTGTATACCCAAGTTCGATATGGTTTGTCTTTTAGACGAGCGCAAACGTTACATGTCGCCGCCGTTATTGTCCCGTTCCATTGATTTCTATACAATATCCAGTGATTAATTTGCGCGCATTATTGATTACAGTAAAACAAGCTAATCCATTCTAGTATAGAATGGCCTCTTGGTAAATGCTGTCGTGTGCAGTTTATAAGGTGCTAATTTAGCAAAATATAGGTGTGACACGTGTGTAGGGAGTTTTTTTAATGTTTGGTATTCAAATATCACAAACAATTGAAGCATATCATGATTATTATTTTGGACATTTTAAAACGGGTGTTTTGACACTGGGCTAAAAATCTACAATCGGAGGCATATTCATCACGCCGATTCTGTAGCAAAGCGTTTCTTAAATGGAACGAAACGGTGGGATGAATTTGTCCAATAAAACTTTTCTTTAAATTTTGGGAAATTATTACCCCTGTTTGCTTCCGTTTGGTTCTTAAACGGTAAATGGTTTGCGTAATGAATACACCCCTTGAAACATCAACATTATCATTTTCCAATTTATGATTTAGGAATAAACAGGATTTTACTTAATCAAATAAAAAAACTACTGAATGAGTCCAAAAACATGCTTCGATTTACTGATTTTGATGACACAACTGAAAACATGAAACATTATTGCCTACTAACACGTCTGAGATCAGGCTACAATAAGCCTTCCCTGCACACTGGTGCCAGCATGGTAGACCATGAGCAGTGTTATTCGTAGTAGCCGCATAAGTATGGCACAATGCAGTAATTTGGAAAACATAAAACTTGTACTAAACTTACCATTTTAAGTTCTGCGCATGTAAGTACATAGAGGAAGATAACCGCTTTTAGCGACACCGATGTCCACGATCGGTGCATCATGACTGATAGGAAGGCTAACGTTACTTACTTTGTAAGAAGATTAATCCAGTTGCGCGCTGGTGTGATGCCTATATATTTAGCTTGTTATCAAAATACATACAGTAGCTCGTGCCAAATAGATAATGCACTTTCAATGGAGTATCAACTTCCTGGTATGATCATATGATGATATATCTTCCCTATCAGATGTTCTTGGGTGGAATAATTACGGAATCAGTTGGCACGCAACCCAGTACAACAGTCTCGGAAGTACATTTGTTTACATATTGAAATGGCGTTTCATATCTAATTGATTGATGCCAGGTTTAAACTGTGTTCCATGAAATAGGTGGAACTGTTTGTATGTTTCTAATTTAGGGGGGCAGAATAGGCGGTTGCACTTCTTTTTTGTGATTGGTTTTTCAGCCGTGCCCTTCTTTAAATCGACGGCGGAAGGATTATCGAGACATTAAACGGTTAGTTTAATTTGTTTGCTTGTTTGGTGTAAAGATGGAATTGCACATAGCACAATTAATCGTATAGCTTGTAGCCAACATTATTTGGTCAGATTACGTGATATGTGCAAGCGAAAAGCTGTTTTTACCCATTGAAATGTTTGTCGCTCACACGATATCACACAGCAGTCAGTGCCTGCTGACTCAACATTTGCTTAGCTAGTTACGCCTAGTAACCCGCCAGCTATCAGTAAACATTAATTAAACAACATTGTTGTTTTTCAGGGACATGACAAGGGCTCGCCCAGCAAATCAACTATCTTATTCCCCGAATCTTTTGAAAACCACCTGTTGATTGCACAAGCCTGTGTTGTGTTTGTAGCAAGCTTGTGTTGTAACTAGCAAAACAGAGGGCATGTATGGTTTGCCGTAGCTATAGCTAGCTATCGATCTCTTTTTAAGTAATATGTGCGGTCTTTTCTTGTGCAGATTCAATGCAAGATGTCCACTGAAGTCGAGTTTTTGCGTGATCAAGGTTAATTGGATAATCTCTGAATACTAGCTACTAGTCTTGTTGTCATATCCATTCTAGCCATAGCCTACCTGTGATGCAATCAGGAGACTTTTGAAAGAGTCCAGCACAATGTCAAAGTTCTCTTGGTTGCATTGCAGCTAGCCACAGCCATACCCTTTTTCATAAGCTTTGCATATTATATTTATGTCATTGTTATTGTCCAGCATCTGATTTCATACTGTATTTATCATTGCAGTCCAAAGGCTGAACTCTGCCTTGAGTCACTATCAGGATGGGCACCGCTCTGAAGCCACATCAGCACCACAGGTACTGTAAGGTGTGGAAGGGTTTTGCTGTGATATAGCAACAGTCTATTATTAATCCGTTGTAGTCGACACTGCTCAGTGCCAAACAGATAAACCAATGTTCGTTAGCAATGGTCAAACATTAGCTGGTAGCCTCTAATGTACTTTCTATTCCTTACATTTTCCCTGACACCCAAAAGTACTCCATACATTTTACCTGACACCCAAAAGTACTCCTTACATTTTCCCTGACACCCAAAAGTACTCCTTACATTTTACCTGACACCCAAAAGTACTCCTTACATTTTCCCTGACACCCAAAAGTACTCCTTACATTTTACCTGACACCCAAAAGTACTCCTTACATTTTCCCTGACACCCAAAAGTACTCCTTACATTTTCCCTGACACCCAAAAGTACTCCTTACATTTTCCCTGACACCCAAAAGTACTCCTTACATTTTACCTGACACCCAAAAGTACTCCTTACATTTTACCTGACACCCAAAAGTACTCCTTACATTTTACCTGACACCCAAAAAAAGTACTCCTTACATTTTACCTGACACCCAAAAGTACTCCTTACATTTTACCTGACACCCAAAAACTCCTTACATTTTGACCTGACACCCAAAAGTACTTTACACCTGACACCCAAAAGTACTCCTTACATTTTACCTGACACCCAAAAGTACTCCTTACATTTTACCTGACACCCAAAAGTACTCCTTACATTTTACCTGACACCCAAAAGTACTCCTTACATTTTCCCTGACACCCAAAAGTACTCCTTACATTTTACCTGACACCCAAAAGTACTCCTTACATTTTACCTGACACCCAAAAGTACTCCTTACATTTTACCTGACACCCAAAAGTACTCCTTACATTTTACCTGACACCCAAAAGTACTCCTTACATTTTACCTGACACCCAAAAGTACTCCTTACATTTTACCTGACACCCAAAAGTACTCCTTACATTTTACCTGACACCCAAAAGTACTCCTTACATTTTCCCTGACACCCAAAAGTACTCCACACATTTTACCTGACACCCAAAAGTACTCCACACATTTTCCCTGACACCCAAAAGTACTCCACACATTTTACCTGACACCCAAAAGTACTCTACACATTTTCCCTGACACCCAAAAGTACTCCTTACATTTTGAATGCTTAGTTGCACAGGAAAAGGGTCTGATTCTCACACACATCAAGAGTACATCCCTGGTCATCCCTAATGCCTCTGACCTGGTGGACTCACTCAACACACATGCTTAGTTTGTAAATGATGTCTGAGCGTTGCAGCGTGACCCTGGTTATCCGTCAATTACAGGATTATTTTACCGGGTGACTCACTTTTACTGGAGTCATTTTTTTCTATTAAGGAATGTTTATTTTTACAATTGAGTACTTTTTCCACCACTGCTGCACACTGCCAAAAATATAAACCACAAAATATGGCCTAGATGATAAAATCCATTAGATTTTGAGTATGAGTAATACTAGGAGGAGTCAGGCCTGAGAGCTTTCTAAATGCTCTGTTTCTGCAGGGTGAAGAGGAGACACACACAGAGACCCCAGCCCCCTGGCTGTCTGACCAGAGGTAAGAGATGAACAACCCGAGCCCCGCTGTCACCCAACAGTGACATGGCCCTCTTTAGCAACCGAAGCCTATGTGTGTCCCCTAAATGGCACCCTATTCACAAAATAGTGCACTTCTTTTCATCAGTGTGCTGCCCATAGGGTTCTTGTCAGAAGTAGTGGAGTAGGGTGTCATACGGAACACCGCCCATGTTCCAGCCTCTTAAAGGTTAAAGGTCGTGTTTTGCTGAGGGTGGGCTACCTGTTTCACCACCAGTCCGAAGTAAAGACCAAGGGTCAAAACCAACATTGACAACAGTGAACAGTGAAGGAAGTTATGAATGTCCACTTTTTTCTTCTTCTCACTGCCCTCTTCTTCTAATGATGAGAACCAACAAAAAGATGTCACCGCTGATGACCGGCGCTTTACTGTTGCAACACTTGACTGTATGTTGCGGCTACGTAAAGTCCAATTTCATTGGACATGGAAGACATCTCTCACCATCCCATCTGGAGACTTTCTACACCCATTTTGCAACATATGTCGAGCTCAGATCTAGAGCACATTCAAAGATGGAGAGTTAAAATATGATAAACCTCATAGCACCAACAACAAGTGATGCCTGTTCCTAAGACGACAAGTGACGCCTGTTCCTAAGACGACAAGTGACGCCTGTTCCTAAGACGACAAGTGACGCCTGTTCCTAAGACGACAAGTGACGCCTGTTCCTAAGACGACAAGTGACGCCTGTTCCTAAGACGACAAGTGACGCCTGTTCCTAAGACGACAAGTGACGCCTGTTCCTAAGACGACAAGTGACGCCTGTTCCTAAGACGACAAGTGACGCCTGTTCCTAAGACGACAAGTGACGCCTGTTCCTAAGACGACAAGTGACGCCTGTTCCTAAGACGACAAGTGACGCCTGTTCCTAAGACGACAAGTGACGCCTGTTCCTAAGACGACAAGTGACAGACACTCACCTATACTGACCAGGAGACCTTTGAATCTCTAATGTAACAGTGTAGATGTTTTCTCTGTTATCAATCTACATCTTTATCACAGTTAATAAGGGTGATGTTTAACTCTTGACTGGAAAAAAACAAAGTTTAGTTGGTCTAACTTTTTACATCAGCAGGGCTAGTGTGTTAGCCAAGTTTATGTTTTTGTTGCAATTTCCTCGGCCACGTGCCAATTCACAATTACAACAACTGTTTTTAGAAGCGTTGTTTATTTGGTGGGTCACTAGACAACGTGAACTATTTGAGTCCGAATGTCCATATTTGAGAAATGATACAGGTCAGTAGTGTTAAATGAAATGTAAAATAAATAGTTTACTTACAGTGACTGTGGTTTTTGGTTTTCTTACCCACCTTAGTTGAATGCATTGACTAAGCTGCTCTGGATAAGTGTTTGACAAATTGGCAATGGGTCATTCCAGTCAGATAGGTGATTTCCAGTATTGTGCTTGTGTTCCAGTCAGATATAGGTGATTTCCAGTATTGTGCTTGTGTTCCAGTCAGATATAGGTGATTTCCAGTATTGTGCTTGTGTTCCAGTCAGATATAGGTGATTTCCAGTATTGTGCTTGTGTTCCAGTCAGATATAGGTGATTTCCAGTATTGTGCTTGTGTTCCAGTCAGATATAGGTGATTTCCAGTATTGTGCTTGTGTTCCAGTCAGATATAGTGATTTGATTTCCAGTCAGATATAGGTGATTTATTGTGCTTGTGTTCCAGTCAGATATAGGTGATTTCCAGTATTGTGCTTGTGTTCCAGTCAGATATAGGTGATTTCCAGTATTGTGCTTGTGTTCCAGTCTGATATAGGTGATTTCCAGTATTGTGCTTGTGTTCCAGTCTGATATAGGTGATTTCCAGTATTGTGCTTGTGTTCCAGTCTGATATAGGTGATTTCCAGTATTGTGCTTGTGTTCCAGTCAGATATAGGTGATTTCCAGTATTGTGCTTGTGTTCCAGTCTGATATAGGTGATTTCCAGTATTGTGCTTGTGTTCCAGTCAGATATAGGTGATTTCAGTATTGTGCTTGTGTTCCAGATATAGGTGATTTCCAGTATTGTGCTTGTGTTTCTGATATAGGTGATTTCCAGTATTGTGCTTGTGTTCCAGTATTGTGCAGTATTTGCTTGTTCCAGTCAGATATAGGTGATTTCCAGTATTGTGCTTGTGTTCCAGTCTGATATAGGTGATTTCCAGTATTGTGCTTGTGTTCCAGTCAGATATAGGTGATTTCCAGTATTGTGCTTGTGTTCCAGTCAGATATAGGTGATTTCCAGTATTGTGCTTGTGTTCCAGTCAGATATAGGTGATTTCCAGCATTGTGCTTGTGTTCCAGTCTGATATAGGTGATTTCCAGTATTGTGCTTGTGTTCTAGTCTGATGAAGGTGATTCCAGTGTTGTGGTTTGTGGATGTGTTCCAGTATAATGGCTCCCCTCCTATCAGAGTATGACCGTCACATGGATGACATGACTGAACAACTGCAGAGCTACCAGGTGAACATTTGTCCAAATTATCGCTGTTCTGTTTGTTCATTCATCTTTTGGAGTTTGACTACAACAAAATTGTAAGGATTGTGTTTTACATTGGAGATATTTTATGATTGACTACAATATATTTCCAAAGTGATGGACAGTTAATCTTTACCTCACACTTTGAACTCCAAGATGCAGATGACTGCCATCAGACTGAAGCTGGACACGGTGGTCAAGGAGAATGAACGGTACGGTTTAAACTTCAGTACTCTGACCACAGCCTGCCGGTCCCTTTTTACACCAATGAGGTAAGTTAATGCTGTGTGTGTGTTGCCGTCTCCCATCCAGGCTGCATGCCGAGCTGAGGGAGTCCGTAGAGAGGCAGCTGCAGACCCTCCCAGTCAGTACAGGACCAGGGGTGGAGGGGGACACACTGGGGGACGAGGGGCTCATCGGCAACCTTCACCAACAGATCCAGCTCTCTGTACAGGTTAGTCTAAACACCTCCACGTGTGTGTGACGATATGGGGCGTGTGTGTGTGACGATATGGGGCGTGTGTGTGTGTTACCTGCATTATAATACACCCTACTGTAAGGCTCTCTGGATGAGACCATATGCTGAGTGACTAAAATGTCGTGTGTGTGTGTGTGTGTGTAGGAGCGAGACCAGGCCATGGAGCTGTGGCGGGCCTCAGCCCAGGAGCTGGACCGTTTACAGCAGCTCTACCAGATAACCACCTCTGACGGACAGCTCCATGTTGCCGAGCAACAGCGTCTCAAGGTAGATCCTTCTCCCAGTTTGGCCCCCAGCCCCCAGGGGGCAGTGTTGTTATGGATTTCATCCCTCTCCCATTGAGATCAGTGAGTGGAGCTGATCGTTGCTGCTTCTAAACCTCTGTAATGCTAGAAGTTGGTACAAGCTTTGAGTTTTACTTTGCGTCCGCAGTTCAGATTAATTCAATGTCGTTGTCTAAGAGGAAGTGATGTGAGGGAAGTTGTCATTAACCCCGCCCCTTTATTATTCTTCGTCATAGGATCAACTGATCCAATTCCAGCAGCACATCCAGAAACTACAAGTCACCAATCAGAAACTGGAATCTGTAAGTTGCAGCCAATCACTAGGTCAAATATATGTGTGTGTGTGTGTAACGTTATAATAGTGTTTCCGATATCGAATGTAGAATATTGGATCATTGGTAAATAATGAATCTGTTTTACACATGGCCACAACACTAACTAGACCAGTCAGTCAGTCAGTCGGGCTTAATGCTTGCAGACAGGAAGGAGCCTAATCCATTTGCTCTCCCAGCTTTGCCCCATGCTTGTTACACACACTATCATTCTGACGTCCTTACTCACTTGCCCGCTAACTGGCTTTTCTGGATCGACTGTTACGTCAGAGACTTGCCTGTAAACTAATATGACAGTACAGGTTTACCTCGCACACACCGGCCTTCTGCTTCTGGAGAGTAATGTATCCATCTTCTACATTATTAATGAGGAGTGAGGCCAGGGCTTTCCTCTCTCTGTTTCTGTCTACCAGGTAGTGCTTCTGTATTGTAGTGTGAGGAGTTGTGTGTGTGTGTGTGTGTGTGTGAGACATTTGGTGTTTGTGAGAAGTTTAGTGTGTGTGTGTACTGAAGCCATCATGCCTCACCGGCGCGCGTGTCTCTCGTGCCACACTCAGACCAACCAGCAGTTCCTGAAGACGCTAACAGAACAGAGCACGGAGATGGAGGAGCTACGCAACCAGCTCAGGTACACACTACTACAGTTTCAAAATGTCCGCCACAATTGTCCCCAGGACAGATTACTGCAGATCCAAAATGGCCTCCTACATTTAGATCCAAAATGGCTCTGAGGAATGTAGCTCTTCAGGCAGTGCTACTGCAGAGAGCAGGGTTCATTTGTTTCTCTCTTTCCACTCCTACTGCAGATCGGCCAAAGCAGATCTGAGGATGGCCACAGCCAAGGTGGAGGAGATGACCAAGCTGATGCAGAACGTCCAGGACCAGATACAGAGACGGGTAGGAAGCAATAGGGCTTCTAGTTCTCTGCCGTAGTTTACCATAGCAGAATTGAACCTCAGTCCCTTTATCGTGTGTGTAGGAGGACGATGCAGCAGAGGCTCATGGTAGAGAGGAGGCCTCAGATCGAAGACTCCACCATCTCCAGTCAGCCCTCAGTCAGCTAGAGGCCAGGTGAAACACACCTGTAATCCTCACTCCAGTTCCTCTTCCGGACTCTTCCACAGGAGGCTGAGTGCATCTCTCTTCAATTCCTTCTGCTAAACTCTTTCTGTCCCCATCTGTCTCCTGCAGGTTGAAGGCAGCCAGCCAGGAGGCAGAGGGTGTACGCCGGGAGCAGGTGGTGTGGGAGAGGCAGGTGGGGAACACTGTAGTTTTTGGCATCCCTATTTTAACGTAGTATCTACAAGATCATGTCGCTAAATAGCGCGGTGTATAACGAGGTGTACCCGTCAGGTGGGGGAGCTGCAGGTGCGCTGTGCCTCTCTGGAGGAGGAGCGCTACGAGGCCTTCTCCAAGGTCAGAGACTCCATCCAGCTGGCTGAGGAGGCCTCTCTACAGAAGGACCAGGTACATACTGGACACAATCTAACCTCTCTCTGTCTCACCAGGTCAGACAACCCCCTCTCTACCCCTTCCTTCACACCCTTTACTCCTCTCTGTCTGGTCAGGGACTGTCTGTCATTCAGCATAACGCTGGTGGTGGTGGTGATGATGATGGTATGTATCTCTGTCTTGTCAGGGGCTATCTGTCATTTAGCATAACTCTGGTTGTGATGGTGGTATGTATCTCCCTATCAGGCCCTGTTGAGAGAGAAACAGAAATCTGAGGAGCTTGACAGGATGAATGAAGCCGTCAGACAACTGATCCAGGATGCTGCCATACGCACCAGGAAAGAGGTATCTCCCAACTCCTTTTTCAAAATGCTAACCCTAGTCCTCCCCAACTGTACCCTAACCCTAGTCCCGGCATCCTGAACCACCCTCTCCAACCCTTGTCCCGGCATCCTGAACCACCCTCTCCAACCCTTGTCCCAGCGTTTTACCATAGTGTTTCATTATCTCCAATACATCACCAGTACACTACTACCTCAACCTGTTAGGCTACTGCCTCCTGACCACGTTCTCTCTTGATGCTGTGTTCTCAGTAGAGGAACGGAGCTGCTGCCTCCTGACCACGTTCTCTCTTGATGCTGTGTTCTCAGTAGAGGAACGGAGCTGCTGCCTCCTGACCACGTTCTCTCTTGATGCTGTGTTCTCAGTAGAGGAACGGAGCTGCTGCCTCCTGACCACGTTCTCTCTTGATGCTGTGTTCTCAGTAGAGGAACGGAGCTGCTGCCTCCTGACCACGTTCTCTCTTGATGCTGTGTTCTCAGTAGAGGAACGGAGCTGCTGCCTCCTGACCACGTTCTCTCTTGATGCTGTGTTCTCAGTAGAGTAACGGAGCTGCTGCCTCCTGACCACGTTCTCTCTTGATGCTGTGTTCTCAGTAGAGGAACAGAGCTGCTGCCTCCTGACCACGTTCTCTCTTGATGCTGTGTTCTCAGTAGAGGAACGGGGAAGACTAAGGACACTGCTGACCTGTAAAACGACTAATCTAAATCGAAACTGGCCCTAACTTTAACCAAACCCTAACCTAACTTTAACCAAACCCTAACTTTAACCTAACTTTAACTATAACCCCAAACCCTAACCTAACTTTAACCATAACCCTAACTTTAACTAAACCTTAACCTAACTTTAACCAAACCCTAACCTAACTTTGACCATAACCAAACCCTAACCTAACTTTGACCATAGCCAAACCCTAACTTTAACCCTAGCCAAACCCTAACTTTAACCATAGCCAAAGCCTAACTTTAACCATAGCCAAAGCCTAACTTTAACCATAGCCAAAGCCTAACTTTAACCCTAGCCAAACTTTAACCATAGCCAAACTTTAACCATAGCCAAACCCTAACTTTAACCCTAGCCAAACCCTAACCTAACTTTGACCATAGCCAAACCCTAACTTTAACCCTAGCCAAACCCTAACTTTAACCATAGCCAAAGCCTAACTTTAACCAGCCAAAGCCTAGCCAAAGCCTAACTTTAACCATAGCCAAAGCCTAACTTTAACCATAGCCAAACCCTAACTTTAACCATAGCCAAACCCTAACTTTAACCATAGCCAAACCCTAACTTTAACCATAGCCAAACCCTAACTTTAACCATAGCCAAACTTTAACCATAGCCAAACTTTAACCATAGCCAAACTTTAACCATAGCCAAACTTTAACCATAGCCAAACTTTAACCATAGCCTAACTTTAACCCTAGCCAAAGCCTAACTTTAACCCTAGCCAAAGCCTAACTTTAACCCTAGCCAAAGCCTAACTTTAACCCTAGCCAAAGCCTAACTTTAACCCTAGCCAAAGCCTAACTTTAACCCTAGCCAAAGCCTAACTTTAACCCTAGCCAAAGCCTAACTTTAACCCTAGCCAAAGCCTAACTTTAACCCTAGCCAAAGCCTAACTTTAACCCTAGCCAAAGCCTAACTTTAACCCTAGCCAAAGCCTAACTTTAACCCTAGCCAAAGCCTAACTTTAACCCTAGCCAAAGCCTAACTTTAACCCTAGCCAAAGCCTAACTTTAACCCTAGCCAAAGCCTAACTTTAACCCTAGCCAAAGCCTAACTTTAACCATAGCCAAAGCCTAACTTTAACCCTAGCCAAACCCTAACTTTAACCCTAGCCAAACCCTAACTTTAACCCTAGCCAAACCCTAACTTTAACCCTAGCCAAACCCTAACTTTGACCATAGCCAAACCCTAACTTTGACCATAGCCAAACCCTAACTTTGACCATAGCCAAACCCTAACTTTAACCATAGCCAAAGCCTAACTTTAACCATAGCCAAAGCCTAACTTTAACCATAGCCAAAGCCTAACTTTAACCATAGCCAAAGCCTAACTTTAACCCTAGCCAAACCCTAACTTTAACCCTAGCCAAACCCTAACTTTAACCTAGCCAAAGCCTAACTAACCATAGCCAAAGCCTAACTTTAACCATAGCCAAAGCCTAACTTTAACCCTAGCCAAAGCCTAACTTTAACCCTAGCCAAAGCCTAACTTTAACCCTAGCCAAAGCCTAACTTTAACCCTAGCCAAAGCCTAACTTTAACCCTAGCCAAAGCCTAACTTTAACCCTAGCCAAAGCCTAACTTTAACCCTAGCCAAAGCCTAACTTTAACCCTAGCCAAAGCCTAACTTTAACCATAGCCAAAGCCTAACTTTAACCATAGCCAAACTTTAACCATAGCCAAACTTTAACCATAGCCAAACTTTAACCATAGCCAAAGCCTAACTTTAACCATAGCCAAAGCCTAACTTTAACCCTAGCCAAAGCCTAACTTTAACCCTAGCCAAAGCCTAATTTTAACCAATTCTGAAATGATCTGTTTGCAGCTCAGCAGTGTCCGTATAGTCTTTCCCTTGAGGAACTCCCTGACCTGACTTCTCTGCTGTTTACCAGGGAGGGACTGTGATTACCATTCTATTAATGGCTCTTGATTTAAGATCTAACGCCCCAAGCCTGTTAATGTTAGCCTTCACCAGGCTGTCAGACACGGGTCTAAATGTAGACGTGCCTGGACACTGAAATAGCACAGACTCACAAGCTGCATTTCACTGTGGTGAAACCAGGGGTGCAGCTCTCTGCATTACCCTCTGAAAAGCCTGATTTACAGAATATAATTGTTTTGTCAAGTTTATTTATTTGTATTTTTCCATGTAAGTTGACTGAGAACACATTCTCATTTACAACAATGACCTGGGGAATAGTTACAGGGGAGAGGGGGATGAATGAGCCAATCGTAAACTGGGGATTATTAGGTGACCATGATGGTTTGAGGGACAGATTAGGAATTTAGCCAGGACCCCGGGGTTAACACCCCTACTCTTACAATAAGTGCCATGGGATCTTTAATGACCTCAGAGAGTCAGGACACCCGTTTAACGTCCCATCCGAAAGACTGCACCCTACACAGGGTAGTGTCCCCAATCACTGCCCTGGGGCATTGGGATATTTTTTTAGACCAGAGGAAAGAGTGCCTCCTACTGGCCCTCCAACACCACTTCCAGCAGCATCTGGTCTCCCATCCAGGGACTGACCAGGACCAACCCTGCTTAGCTTCAGAAGCAAGCCAGCAGTGGTATGCAGGGTGGTATGCTGCTGGCTAAAGTGACAGTATACATCCCACATATTCTACCTGCTCTATCTGTTGTTACTTCAGGTGTTCTTGACTAGTTCTGGATTGTGTTTCTTTCAGGTAGAGAACGTACGTAAACAGTGCAACTCACAGATCCATCGGATGGCTGAGGAGTTGTCGGCTCTACAACTGGAGTGTGCAGATAAAGAGTCTCAGATGGAGAGGTCCATGAGAGAGATGAGGGCAGTGGAGGAGGAACTGGAGAAGGTGAGGGGGGGGGTTGTGGAGGAGGAACTAGAGAAGGGGGGGGTTGTGGAGGAGGAACTAGAGAAGGGGGTTGTGGAGGAGGAACTAGAGAAGGTGGGGTTGTGGAGGAGGAACTAGAGAAGGTGAGGGGGGGGGTTGTGGAGGAGGAACTAGAGAACTGAGGTGAGGGGGTTGTGGAGGAGGAACTGGAGGAGGAACTGGAGAAGGTGAGGGGGTTGTGGAGGAGGAACTGGAGAAGGTGAGGTGGGGGGGGTTGTGGAGGAGGAACTGGAGAAGGTGAGGGGGGGGGTTGTGGAGGAGGAACTGGAGAAGGTGAGGGGGTTGTGGAGGAGGAACTGGAGAAGGTGAGGGGGGTTGTGGAGGAGGAACTGGAGAAGGTGAGGGGGGGGGTTGTGGAGGAGGAACTGGAGAAGGTGAGGGGGGTTGTGGAGGAGGAACTGGAGAAGGTGAGGGGTTGTGGAGGAGGAACTGGAGAAGGTGAGGGGGGTTGTGGAGGAGGAACTGGAGGAGGGAGAAGGTGAGGGGGGTTGTGGAGGAGGAACTGGAGAAGGTGAGGGGGGTTGTGGAGGAGGAACTGGAGAAGGTGAGGGGGGTTGTGGAGGAGGAACTGGAGAAGGTGGGGGGGGGGTGGAGAAGGTGTGGAGGAGGAACTGGAGAAAGGTGAGGGGGGTTGTGGAGGAGGAACTGAGAAGGGAGGGGGGGTTGTGGAGGAGGAACTGGAGAATGCTGAGAGACTGGGGGTTGTGGAGGAGGAACTAGAGAAGAAAGGGGGGTTGGGGGGTGAGGGGGTTGTGGAGGAGGAACTGGAGAAGTTGAGGGGGTTGTGGAGGAGGAACTGGAGAAGGTGAGAAGGGGGGGTTGTGGAGGAGGAACTGGAGAAGGTGGTGAGGGGGGTTGTGGAGGAGGAACTGGAGAAGGTGAGGGGGGGGTTGTGGAGGAGGAACTGGAGAAGGTGATGGGGGGGGTTGTGGAGGAGGAACTGGAGAAGGTGAGGGGGGTTGTGGAGGAGGAACTGGAGAAGGTGAGGGGGGGGTTGTGGAGGAGGAACTGGAGAAGGTGAGGGGGGTTGTGGAGGAGGAACTGGAGAAGGTGAGGGGGGTTGTGGAGGAGGAACTGGAGAAGGTGAGAAGGTGAGGGGGGTTGTGGAGGAGGAACTGGAGAAGGTGAGGGGGGGGGGGGTTGTGGAGGAGGAACTGGAGAAGGTGAGGGGGGTTGTGGAGGAGGAACTGGAGAAGGTGAGGGGGGTTGTGGAGGAGGAACTGGAGAAGGTGAGGGGGGTTGTGGAGGAGGAACTGGAGAAGGTGAAGGGGGGTTGTGGAGGAGGAACTGGAGGGGGATGAGGAGGAACTGGAGTGAGAAGGGGGGGTTGTGGAGGAGGAACTGGAGAAGGTGAGGGGGGTTGTGGAGGAGGGGGGTTGTGGAGGAGGAACTGGAGAAGGTGAGAAGGGGGGTTGTGGAGGAGACTGGAGAAGTGGGGGGTTGTGGAGGAGGACCTGGAGAAGTTGGGGGTTGTGGGGGGTGGAGAAGGTGAGGTGATTGGGGAAGAAGTCATACTAATGTTTTACCAAACTGGATCGTACATTCCTACAGGTGGTGGAGGAACTTTATAGGGAATGGAGATTATGAAGCGTTCTAATGCATTATAACCTGTTCCTATGTCATCTGTACTCCAGGTGTATAAGGAGGGTAGAGGAGAGCCAGAGTACAGGAAGATGGAGGTCCTCCACCAGAGGTCTCTGAATGCTGAGAGACTGAAGGACGACATGAACATCACCCTGCAGAGCACACACAACAAGATGAAGAAACTGGAGATGGAGTGAGACACACATTTCTGTGTGCTTAGTCTGAGCTGCTGATCTGAGATCTGTGTTCCGCTGTTAAGTGTGCTTTTTTTTAGTCTGCCTGTCATCTGTCTGCACCCAAGTGTATACAGTACTTTGTAATCTAAATGCCCCCTCTGTCTCTTCCTCCCTTCTCTCCCTCCCCTTTCCCCCCACAGCTACAGTGAGGAGTTGTCCCGGTGCCAGGAGGAGGTGCGGAGGCTGCAGGGGTCTCTGTCTGCAGCCAGGGAGGACTGCAGCGGGGTCAGCGAGGAGCGGCTCCAGCTGCAGCAGGAGAACATGCAGCTCCGCAGGGAGATGGAGGAGCTACGCAAGGCTAGCCTGATGACCCAGAGGAGAGCTAAGCAGCAGGTGAGACTACCTGGTTAAGCACCTTTAAGACCAGACTGGATGCAGTATGAACGGGAGGGATCAGGGTAGAGGAAGGACAGGGATATAAACCAACTATGCAAGGCTTTGCTGCTCGCACAGAGACGGGCGTAACAGCACGTAAGACCAGTCTGTAGAAACAGAGATGAGGAGGGAAGCAGGTAGAGGAAGGTGGGAGACCGGTCTAGCAGGTAGAGGAAGGTGGATGAGGAGGGAGACAGGTCTAGCAGGTAGAGGAAGGTGGGAGATGAGGAGGGAGACAGGTCTAGCAGGTAGAGGAAGGTGGATGAGGAGG